>NC_056730.1:849283346-849358346 GCF_019279795.1 Protopterus annectens
AGGACAGGCCATTCTAGACTTCTATCTGGCAAATGTATTGATGGTGCCTAACACATGGTTCAGCAAGGGAGACATTCACCAGATCTCATACAAGAGAGGCCACCATGCAATTCAGGTAGACCTCCTTTTAGTAAAGAAAGGGCACTGTGGTAGAATCAATAATTGCAAAGTCATCCCCAGTGAAACAGTCAGCCCACAGCATGAACCAGTGCGTGTGATAATCAACTGAAGTTGAGGTCAGAGAAGGATCTAAGGTCAAAAGAGACTAGGCTGAAAACCTGGAAGTTGACTGGAGAGAAAGCACAACAGTTCAAGGAATTACTTAGGGCTCTTGTACTACAAGAAGAAGAGCAAGTAAGTAGAGTTGAGGAGGAAGAATGGCAGCACCTCAAAACAGCAAGTGTAAGGACTATAGAACAGATATGCAGCCTACCCAAGTATGGAAGAAAGGTACATAATAAAAGCCGGTGATGGAACACAGAAGACCATAAAGTCATAAAAAGAAAGTAGGAGTGCAGGAAAAAGTGAGAGATAGAAAAGGCACATCAAGCTAAGAAGGAATACTGTTTGGCTAACAAAGAGGCTAACAGAAGAGATGCAATAACAAAGAACAGGGTATCAGGAGCAGTCTACCATCTTCTGGAAAGAGACTCAGTAAATGGCACAAAGGAATTCTGACAGGTTGCAAGGCAAAGACAGAAAGATAAAGGAGATAGTCAAACACCCTTCATAAGGGATGCCAGCAACAACCTGCTCGCCAATCTACAGAAAATCAAAGGCAGATGGAAGGAGTACTTCCAACAGCTTCTGAACGAAGAAAACTCCACAGAACCTGTACAGCCTCAGACGCAACATACAATGAAAGAAGAAGAGGAGTGCACCTTAGAAGAAATAAGAACAAGACTATGGAAAATTAAGTTGGGGAATGCAGCAGGCTGAGTACAGCAGACATTATAAAGATGTTGGGTATGATAGGGAAGAAATGGCTCCTGAGCATATTCTTGGCGGTATGGAGTGAAAGATGGATCCCAAATGCCTGAAGAATTTGCATACTAGTGCCAGTGTACAAGAACAAAGGGGAAATCCACAGCTGTGGACAGTAGAGAGATATCAAACTCCTATCACATTGCATAAAAGGCTGGAGAGGATGACCGATAAAAGAATATTTAGACTTAAGATGGGAGATGAGCAGTTCAGACTCAGATCAGAATGCAGCACACCCTTGTTGAGAAAAAGATAGAGATGCAAAAAGAGTCCAACTGGGCATTCCTAGACTGGAGAAAGCATATGACAATGTCCCAAGACAACTGATTTGGGCAGTCCTACAGTAGTTTGAAGTCTCAGAAATATGAATAGAATTGGAGCAGGCTATGTACAAGGACCCAATAACTCATGTACAGACAGTGTTCTGACTTATAGATGAGTTCCCAGTCAGAGTTGGTTTGTGTCAGGATTTACCTCTGAGCCTACTGCTGTTCACACTAATGATAAATTTTCAAACAGGTGAGTGGAGAGAGAGATCAACAAAGTTGCTGTATGCAGACTATGTGAAATTACAGGCAGACTCTGAGGGAGAACTTCAGTAAATGATAGGGGAATAGCATGCAAAACCAAATGCACATAGAATGATGCTGAGTACAGATAAGACAGTTGTAAAGGTAGTTAATGGGAGAAATTAGAAGAAGCTGAGAATTGACGTAGAAGGGAAAATAGTGGAGCAGGTTAACAGCTTCAAGTTTCTGAGAGGGGTGGTTGGGGAGAAGGGAAGTTTGAATGAGGAGGTCAAAGGTAGAAGCAGAGGGGTTGCATCCAACTGGCATAGAGTATCAGGGGTAGTGTGGGAAAGAAAAATTCTAAGGAAGCTGAAAGTAAGGTGTAAAAAACAGTGGTGCAACCAGTACTACTCTATGGTACAGAAACCTGGACAATAAAGGCAGAGCAGCTGAGGAAGACAGAGATGATGGAGGTAAAATACCTGAGATGAGTGATAGGATGTGCACTATGAGACTGACAAAGAAATGAGGACATCAGAGCAGAGACCAAAGTAGCTACAATTGTATAGAGTCAAAGAGAACAGATTATGGTCGTTCAGTCACACATGCAAAAAACTAGAAGACAATCTGGTGAAGAACACTTGAGACAGACAGGAAGTACGCAAAAAGAAACAATGGTGTCCAGCAAAGAGATAGCTAGATTGTGTGAGAGAAGACCTGCAACATTCAGGCATGAGTGTTGAAAAAGGTAGGGGAGTGGCACTGATTCGAGAGATGGTGATAGTTGATACAGCACCCTAACCCCATGTAGAAAATGGGGGAAAAGAGAGGAATGATGATGATTTCTTAGAGGAATAATTATCTCAGATATATTAGAAAAAACTTACCAAAGTTACTGAATTATTGCAATAAACCTCTGTAATACTTGGCTTTCTTTTGGCCTTGGCATTTGCACAACTGCTTGCTCCATTTTATTTTGTATCAGAAAATTCAGATTTCTGATTCTTGTATTCACTGGAGTGCTTGATATGTAGGGAAACAAGAGGTGATGCAATGCCAGATCCCAAATATTCCTAAAAGCAAGGCAAAGATTGCTGCTAATGAATCAGTAGGAGACTAAATAAAGGGATAGAGCCTTCACCTTCTCCTGGGAGCTCAGTTCTTTTAGGCCCATGATATCTTTTTTTTTTTTTTTTGTTAGGAACCTTTGGGGTCTCTCAAACTGCCTAGTAATAGTAATCCCTAAAGGGACATTGTTCTGTGTGATGGGCCGTAACAGTGCAAAATATAAAGGGGTAAAGACTTTTATGGATTTCAATTCATAAGTTCATTAGTAAATACTAGGCTAACTGCCCTTGTGGGCCCCATTTTCTGTTTGGTTCTTTAATTAACCTATCCTAAGATTCCATTTGTGATCACCTGCAGCAGATTTGAAAATTTCCTAACTACTCTTGCAACATAATGATCAAAGGAGAGGGAATTGTCTAAATGTGTTCAAAGGTCACTCACAACTTTTGGTTTAGAGTGCTTTCTATACTATAAGCTGAGTTGAGGGATTGTTTACCAAAAGTGGCAGTACTGCACCCTTAAATATTCAGTTGTAGCCAATTTTCTGTGCACCAGCTATTAACATATGTGAGCTCAAATTGTAGCTCCTGCATGTCAAATTAGGATTTAGGGATGACACCTATTTTACAATCATCCAAAAACTTGGTTAATCAGAGATCCCCATTTTATATCAAATAAGTATATGCTCAATAGAAGAGGTCCTAGTTCAATCCTTGAGGGATTTCACTAGTTACCTTCTTGGTCTCTGAGAACGTATCTGCCAACTTCAATGTATGTGTTGTGTCCTTCTGCCAGTATTATAAAATATATGAGGCTTTTCTCTCCTGGTCTCTGCGGAAAAGAAGTGCATGTTAAATCCAGTTGGACAATCGCATTAAACAAAGGCAAAACAAAATAAATACAGTACATAAATTCCCTTTACACCTAATTACATAGCATGACTGCTGTCCATAGCTAATCGAAAGTAGTAATATCCTCTGAGATTTTGAACTTACATCGCTGTATTCAGAGTCCAGAGTACTAACAATAAAGATGGCAGTGCTCTGAATGGCAGTAGTTACTCAAGCTCCCAATTGTGCATTTCATGTTTTTCATATTTATCTAATTTTTCTGTTGGTATGTAGTCCATTTTGTGAACCATTTTGTTGTCAGGTGTGTGGTGAATGCAACAGTGGTGTATTTCTGCTCAGTTCTGGTGGATTGCCTTGATTTTGGATCATTGGGTCTTTCAGCAACCGTTGAACTGACCATGTTTGTCTCTGGCCTTCAGGGATGGTGGTTGTGTCAAGTGCAGGAATCAGAGCAGGCTTGTGGATTCTGGACTCTGATAGGTTCTGCTGGGGTGAGAATTGGTCTAGACTTTGGAATCTTGCTGGTGCTGGTGGATGGAGCTGATGATCTCAGTGAGGATGGTGTGGAAGAAGAGGACTCTTGTGGCCACTGTAAATCATTCAGGCCTCAGGTAGTAGTGTGCCAGTGGAGAGAGTTGGAGTGACTGGAGATGAATGGATAGGGACTTTTGAAAATTTGTTGGTATTGAAATGGAGTTGCTGACAGCGTGGATGGTGTGGATGGTAGGATGGCTGTGGGCACTGAAATTGCCACTGTGATTTGCAGAGCACAGTTATTTGCAGCTTTGATGCTTGGACTTGGTTTGTTAAAGTTATACTACACTATTCAGGTAGTCTGTACCTTTACTCAATGAAGACACTGAGACAGTTCTGCTGTTACGACATTCATTTACTGCACATGAGGTTTACATCTAGCTTAACAATGAAAGGTATATACATCACCGCACTTCAGCTTAGAATAATCAAATTCTCTGATACAAAAGAAAAGTCACAATCTTGAGTGTCTTTTCTACCTGCATCAGCAGTTTAGAGAATTTGCCAGAATAATAAGTCTTTCCTTTGAAGCTGGTTTGCTAACAGTTTGTTTTTCATATCTCAAACATTCTGTTCCTGAAGAATAACTCCTCAGCCTTGATCTTATCTTGCACGTCCTGTTGACGAAACACAGCTGCATACAAGAGTTCATCTTGACCTGCTTGTAGATAGAGAATTTCACAAACTGCATAGTTTATAAAAGATAAAATATTTTACTTTTGACTTCTAATAACAATGAATGCCAAGCTATATGTTTTTGCCAAGAGTTTAAACTAAGTGAACTCTGTACTACACTGAAAAGTAGAATATTTAGTTTACATTTTCAGAAAAATCTACTGAAAGCCAGTTTTAACCTGTTCATTACACTGAAAACAGAATATTTCAACTCTCACAATTCCCTCTTTTTAATTTAAAAGACGGAAAATGACTGTTCATTTTCGATTTCAGTTGCACACATTGAAACCTTTTCCAATTTATTCAGGTTAACCATCTTGATATGTTGGATTCTGTAAGTTTTTTCGCAAATGGCAACTTAGGTAGCAATTCCAGATAGTTAATATGACCGTAATGCCTAACACTACTAATACAGGATGTATCAACCAATTTAACAGGTATTTTCCTGATTTTGACCAGCCAGTAAAGATATCTCACCAATTGTGAGCAGTGTTTTTTAGGTCTTTTCAGCCAAACTAAGTAATTTATCTTTTGCAATGATGCTTAATGCCTCATAATACAGAATATTGTATTTCTTTTTCCTAAATACTCTCTGAGAATCTCAGTATTATTCGTTATGTTTTCTAAATTATCCAAAGATACAGATATATTGGGCAGCTGTATTTAGTCATAATTCCAACTTGTGGAAGCATTTGCTTCTATGGTTTCAGTAAACACTTAGCTCTGATTATTCCATTTAAGGAAGTCAGTATGTGATAAACATCCTACAAAAGGTAATTTTAAATTATGACCTACATCTTGATTTGTAACAAAACATGCTGATGAGCTACTTCTATAAACATTTGAAAGGAAGAAGGCATAATGGTCCATTTACATAAGTTAACAGAATGCTGCAGTAAGCATGGTTCATAGATAGGTGAATGCTGTCCACAAATTAATCCATTTTGAGTCTGTGTACAATACTCAGTTTTATGTGTTTTCCCTCTCATATCTATATGATTACCTTCAAATTGTGCAACCAATACTCATACCCTTCTGGTATGAGAAATATCATAGGTAATACCATAAATTAACACATAACAGTGGTATCAGTAACATTATAATGTTACTGATACCACTGTTACATTATAATGTGAAAACTGTCCTGTGCAGTATTGCGGAGTACAATATGTTACTTCATGGTTACTATTGCTGTTATGTGTTTGTTTTAATTATATGTTTTTGCACATGAGCTTTGAGAAATATAAGTTAGTTCAGCTGTGCACTTGCTGACAATAAAGTTCTACTTGACTTGACTTAACCATTACATCATGGCACCACATGATTCAGAGTCCAGAGTGCTAAGTGTTACATCATAGAGCCACATATTCTTTTCAGTCATTCAGTTTAGATCTTGCAGTTCAGTAAAAGTATGAATCTTATCTTACTTCACAACAGTGGCCGTATGACTCAGCCAGGTAGTGATCTATAGCTGCTTTTTAATGACACAAGCTTTCCATTCACTGTAGTTCTTACTCTAGTCTATTCTAGAATGACACTGGCAGTTTTTTGGTAATGTCCCTGGTGTAGCCAGCAAATCTTATGGGTTTTAATTCTAACACTCATTACACTTTTTTATTTAGTAAATAATGTAATAAGCCTGCTGACCTGTTTGTTATATTATCATGGACAGAACAGCAAGATCTATTTGTGGGCATTATTCTCCTGGCAAGCTTCCTAAGCCTAGTCTGTTCATGAGGCATAAATGTATAAAGTGCTGACTATGCTCCAATCAGCCACAGTTCAGTTCATAGCTCATGTGTTTGTTGGAGCTGGTGGGTTAATGTGTGTTGATGCATATCTCCAGGTAGATGCTCAGTTCTCAAAGCCACCAATAGGTAGTAGCTTTCATTGTGAGCTTATGGAAGTATGCATGTACACAGGAAAGGCATTGTGGGCCTCGGCAATAATGCAGATTATTTGTGATTCTGTCAGGAGTGAGATTAGTAAATCACACATACTCTTATAGCAGGGATGCAAGTGAAGGGAACAAGTACTTCTAATGGCTTCCTGAATGGCAGCCACTCTGGACTGCTCTCACCCCCATGCTGCAGTTGACCCTCCACCATGACAGAACAAATGGGCTTAAGTACAGCAGGAAGGAGGCTTGATGATTGGCAGACATGAGAGCAAAATGAAAATACACCTAGGGGAAAAACTGCCTAAGCCACTGAACAAATCAAAATAATTATACAGAATTTTATTGCTATAGCAAATATCTAAGAATGAATTATTGATTCTGCATATATGCAGCCTTTGGTTTTGTGCTGTCAGTTCATTTTACCATACCTTGCTTCTCACATGCAAACAAACCACAATACTATGATGCAGGGTTTCCTTCTTCTCAATGCCTATGCATCATGCTAACGACAAATAGCATACTAAACACTGCGCGCAGAAAGCACTTATGCAGCCGCGCACTTTGTTCATGAATTCCTCAGCAAAATATGATAATATTGCTTCAGCATTTACTCTTAACATTCTTTACTCTTCTATCACTTAGTCCCAAATAATATATGTTTAAGTTGCTTTTAGACTGGAAGGAAAAGAAAGAAATTGAACATTTCTAGTTATTTTATTAGTAATATAATGTCATAAATAGTTTGAGGTCAGGATGCATGAAGTTTTATTTCTCTGACTTTCCATTTGCTAAAGTGTTGAAAGGGGATGAAACAGAACTTTGTATATGACAAAATGTTATTCATAAACAAGCACAGAAACATATAAAAATAAAACACGAGAAGATGCTTTATGGATTCTGTAGAAATTCCTTGTGCTTTTGGGAAGCATAGTTAAAAATACATTTTTGCACCAACGTCTGCTTATTTTATACAGTGAAGGTACTACCGGGGTCAGTTTGGCAGCAACAGTTATAGAAAAATAGATAAAACATTTTATTTATCTTTCAGCACTAATTATCTCTCTGGTGAAAAAAAGGATCACAGATTTACTAATGACTCGTCTTTGTGTTTGTGCATGTCTGTGTGTGCTTGCTTTTATGTGTGTGTGTGTGTGTGTGTGTGTGTGTGTGTGTGTGTGTGTGTGTGTGTGTGTGTGTGTGTGTGTGTGTTCATGCTGTAAATTGCAGGTAAGAAATTGTAATTTGGTGCCATCAGATGAATGTAAAAACAGATCTTACAATTCCTTTTCTCATAATTGATAAATTTGTGGAGTATGAAGAGACAATACAATCCAAACAGCCCAGCAATGACATACTTTTCTTTTTTTAGGCAACGTCCAGGTCAAAGGCTTGGAAATACCAAAAATGGAATCTCTGACATCAAAGGACACAGGTAATTACTAGTGACATTAGAAGACTCTTTGCATTAACAGCCATGAGTCTTTGTAGTAAAGAATAAGGCTTTGCACAATGTATAATAATCTGTATTATTACAATAATGGCTGATGAGTGTTGTAATTGGACCAGTATTCACTCTTAACTAGTTATATACTGTAACTGGTGATAACATTTATGTTCTCTTTTTCTGTTAAATACTATAATCTAACTTCAACACATTTTATTTATACAGTACTCTTCTTGGAAATGCTATGCTTGTGGTATGAGTGATTTTTAAATTCCCAATATCTTTGGTCCTCTTGTGTTGTTTATACTTAGCCCTGTGATTCACTGAAAATAGGGTTTTTACAGAATTATGGGTGCCTACACTCAGCACTCTTACACAAAAATCAGTAACTATTTCTCTGCATAACTAGTGATGTGGAATTACCCAAGTATATAATTAAATCAATGAACCAGTACAATCCCCTATTCCTACAAATGTTGAAACATGAAAACCTCAAAAGTTTTCATTACTGTGACAAGCTGTGGCATTGTCCTATGCAGCCTGTCATGTAAAACTTAACTGCATAGTAACTATACAGTTGTCTTCTCACCTCTGTTGCAAAGTACTACTTGGACTGCACCAGGTGCATTTTGGAATTGATTTGATTGAGCAGCTCACCACAGTCAGAGTTTTTACTTTGTTGTTTGTTCTGACTTGTATTGGTAGATGTAGGGATTGGTGTTGCCAAGAGATGTCCAATGGCTTTCCTTTTTCACCACTGACTATAGGGATTCCTGTTGAGAGATGCTGAGAGAGGAGCACCTGTAAATATCTAACTGGTTAATCTCTTAAATCTGTTTATATCACCATTGCAAGACATCACAGCTGAAGTTGTAGGATGTTAATTTATCAATGCTTGTAAGACAGATGACTGAGGACACAGTGAATGATGCTAGGTTAGCACTTAGTATGTGGTTCAGTTTTGCAGCATCCACAGAACAAAAGAACAAGACAAATTTTACATCACACTTTAATGATCACTCCTTCTTTGAGATGTTCCAACCGTGAAAGGAGAAAAATAAATGCAAGTGTAGATATGAAGCCCTACTCTTGGGGATATGCCCTGATAAAAATGAAATGTAAATGTGCTCGGTCATATAATATAAAATTCTGCTGATGCCAAGCTTTTCTCATGCAAACTTTAATGTGAAGCCCTACCAAAAACTTGGACAAGACCATTTATAAGATTTCTCAGACCCAGCAATTCCATACTTCTAAATGTAATTCATTTTTTCAAACCTCACGGCTTCTGCAGAGCTGTCTAGAGTAGTTAATAGTAAATACTACAAAGTATCTATAATGACTTATACTGTAAAGTATTGGAAATCTGAATTATCCTGTATCACTATCTAAAATGGATAAGAAGTTGCCTGATTACTAAAATGGACTTTCAGTAATATGGCAGCAGTAACTGGCTGCTAAGCCTCACTTTTTCAGACCTTTAAATAGGTTTCCATTGATCTGATCATTTGTCAATTGGCCAGCACTGAAGTTGGCATCTGTAGCTGGCTTAAGGAGAACATAGTAAAAATGCATTCTGATGTGCAAGCAAGGTTCATGCGGCCAAAACATTTGCACCTAACTTTGTCAAGTGCTTGAAAACTACACGGACTCCTTGCTTTTACACATAATGTAAATGTATGGTACATTAGCACCAATTTTGTATTATTCCTTTTTGTAGTAAAGGATCTAGAATAATCAGTGTTATCATACAAAATTCTCATATTTGTTAACAAGGGTTACTGTTTACATCACCTTTGGGTTACACTTGGCCAGTCTTAGATGAACTTATGGTGTGGTAGCATGAAATATAGTTTTCTGATGCAGATCCAGTGTGCAGTGTGTGTGTGGAGTCACCAAAATATTAATAAAGTAATTTGTCAAGTGTACCACACCATCATTGTCACCATAATCCAGGCCCATTCAATGATCCACTTGGTTTAGTGACTTTGCTGTCCTGGAGCTCAACAGGTTAATGTGTAGCCACATCACATTGATGTGCACTCAAAAAGTAAAAACAAGAGTATACAAACAAGATGTCTGGGAATCAAAAAGTAGTATAAAGGGGGTTCATTGCTGAAGGATCATATACGACAAAGTATAACTAGTTGCCAAAGGCAACATTGAAGTAGCAAAGCATTTGCAGTGGGAGGATACTGAGTGCCACAACAAAGCATAACACATCTGTATCAGACCCAAAATCATCTAAGAGTATGATCTTGATAAAGCCTAGTGCACCATTTATTTTGGTTTTGCTTACTGGATTTCTCTATCTGGGTTTAGTCAAATACCTTTTTTCAGTGGAGGCCCATGGAGAAAAGCTCCAACATATTACAAACATTTTTAAACAGATGTTGAGTGATTACATGAGCAGACATTAAAATAATATGCATTAACAGTTATACACACATTTGCTAATTAAATTACATTCATGTGAAATAAAGGCAGCTATTACACTATAGAAGACACTTATGCATTAGCAGATGTTGAACAGTGAGCATTTGAAGAGTTGTATGAGTGGGTTTGTCAAACTGATAACACATCCTGTGATTCATGCTTAGAAATTCAAAGAAATGGAAATAAGGGAAGGAACTTGGAGTGGCAGAAAATGTGAATATTGTAGTTAAGAGGTAATGTAAAGAGCAGGTTCAGAAACAATTGTATATAGCTATCTTAGGGTTTATATTAGAAGTATGGGGGATGAGCACTGTGTCACATAAACTATGTCTATGGCTTGCAGTTGTTAGTAAAACTATTTAGGTATTAGTAAAAGCATAGGATTCTGAGTGAAGAGAAATGGTTTGATGATATGGCATGCTGAAGATTACAGAGGCATTTATCCTGCAGAAATACTATAAGGACTGGGCATTATACTAAGTAAAGACATAAACTTAGGAATGGGCAATGTACATAGGTGTCACTATAGGACCAAGCAATACAGTCTGTAGTAAATATGGGATGTACCTCTGACTAGTGAGGAACAGAAAAATGTGATTGAAGGTATTATGATTTTGGGGGCGGGGGTACTTTCATTTGCTTATATGCTCAGTTTCAAACCTTACAACCTACTGGTTTTCAATAAATTTGACTGACATAACCCTTTTTTGATAGTTGTTGCTTTTCTATAGAAAGGGAGAAAGTGAAGTAACCCAATAAAGAAGATTAAAATAAAAATGTATAATAATTCCCAAGACATTACTGTTTGGGTGAGAATGAACATAGTGACTCCATACTAAACTTGTGCTGATGATCCATATGGTGTCCAGCTAACTTTTCATTCTTAAATAAGTCTGATATCACTGGAAGCAAAGCTTCTTAAAGCCTACATGGCTCGCTAAAACCATGTGCGCATTGCAGCAAGATGTGCATATGGTTGTGCACTGATTGTATTCAGTAAATGATTCTATACAGTGTTTAGAGCCTCACAAACATGGTAAATGTCATGGTATGCTAACTACAGCATAAGCAGCTGAATTATATGCTAATCAACCAATCCAAGATGGAGACGCTGTTCAACAAACTATAATGTAGTTGTGTACACTCAGTGTAGGCTTTTGCCTCATATTCAAAAACTATTGGAATACAGCCACGGAAACTACTCTGCACAGAAAGAATGTTACGGCTGCTGCTGCCCTTCTGTATGTGTATGTGCAACAGGCCCAAGTCTATGCTGCTGCTACTACTGATAGAACTTGACCAAGATGGAGATCAGTGTTTAACTTTTCATGGTCTGCATGAATTGGAAAAAGTAGGACACTACAGGATGGAGAGAGACACACTACAGGAGCTCTGCAATATCTGTCATCCTCACCTGAGAGCAAGGGCAAATCAAAGCAATACCTGTGGAGACTAAGGTATGTGTAGCACTTAGAATTTTAGCTACTAGAACCTTCGAGAGACCAACAGAGGACATGCAATGGGTGTCACAGACATCAGCATCCAGGATCCTACATCTATTTCTGAAGGTTATGTTACAGCATGCCAGTGACTACATACATTTTCCCCATACACCTGAGAAAAGACCTACAACTGTGCAAGATTTCTACCCTGTAGTACACTTCCCTGAAGTCCTGGGTGCCATAGACTGTATCACATTGAGATCAAAACACCACATGGGGAACAGGGAAGGGTGTACATAAACAGAAAGTAAAGGAAAAATAAATCCTTAAGCTCTGAAGGTGCCTCACTCAGTAACGGTAAGCAAAAAGAAGATTCTGAGTACGCTATCACAGGACGCAAAGTTAAAATCTATTTAATTCAAACTAAATACACAAACACAGCACTAAAAACAATAGAAATTTCCAAAGGACAAGAAGCGCTTTCAGCTATAAGCCTTCTTCAGTTCGTATAATTGCTTTGGTTAAACATATACATATAAAGTGCTTTTGCTCCAATCACCAGTATTGTTTCTTAGCACCTTCCGGCTTAACCACTATTAAACCAATCAGCATACAAAAGTAGGGATCAGCCCTACTTTGTTTCTTTTACAATTAGATGTATATTTTTTTAGTATGGGTTTTAAAGGGACAACTGTGTTTAGTCCTGGTGGTTTGTGAGCATTAAGATTCATGATCCATTTAATCTCCTGTGTTTCTGTCAAATTGTATATATCCCCTCCTCTGTTATTTTGCTGGATAAGTTCTATGACTTGGAAGTGAAAATTATGAGTAGGAAAACTTTTGACATGATTTGCTAAACTGTTCTGTAGATTTAGTTGGGCTACATCCCTTAGATGTCTATGGATATGATCTTTTACCCGTTGATCTGTTTTGCCTATATTAAAAGCTAGGCACTGCTTACAGGTAGCAAGATATACCAGGTACTGGCTGTTACATGTGGCAGAGACCTGAAAATGTAAGTATTTGTCTGTATTAGAATGCTTAAAACTTGGAACGGGGTTAATAGGTTCATAGGTATTTACTAGGCTATCTGCCTAAAGGCATTTATAAGCCTAGCCGGAATGTGTTGGTTTTCACTGCTCCCTTAGATTAGTTCCCTGTGCTTCTGTCCAGCAGTTCCCTGTACTGATAAGTCTTGCATCTTCCACACTTTTTTGTTCCCAAACTGTTTGAAACCGATTTATTTATATGGCCATCTTTGTTGCAAAGTAGTCTTTTTAAGTTCTTCTTATTCTTGAACATGAATCTTGGTTGGTCACCCACCAAATCTCTGATTTTATCATCCTCCTGCAGAACGGGCCAATATTTTCTAATAACTGCACATATCTGCGTGTTGTCTGAACTATAAGTAAGAGCGCACCTTACTTGTTGGGGTGCCATTCTAGTCATTCCTCCTCCTGAATCAGATGATGGCTGTTCATAGTAAGGGCAACCCTTGGTGTTTCTCAAAGTGTTTGGATCCACAGTCATAGTCAGATCTCTCTTATTGTAACCTCGTTTGCAAAGGTGGCCCTTAAGCAATTCATATTCTTTTTTGAAAGTGTCTTCCTCAGTACATAACATGTATATGCACATTGCCTGATTTTCCATGATGTTTTTTATAAATATGCCTTGGATGCATGCTTTGCCGATGTAAATAATGATTTCTCCAGGTGTCTTTACGGTATAATTCCATTCTTAAACCTTGCTCTTGAGAATACTTTAGCTTCACATCCAGAAAATGAATCTCCTTCTCTTAACACTTAACCAACAATTTGAGGAAGTTAGTGGAAGAATGTAAATATTCCACAAATAATTTCAAATCCTCTTCCTTCCCTGTCCATACGATCAGTATATCATTAACAAAATGTCCATAATACAGGAGATAATTCAGCCATGGATTACTGGTATGCAATACCTTTTGCTGTTCCCACTGGGCAACCACCATGTTAGAATAGGTGTTAGCACATGGCGTGCCCATGGTTGCTCCCCATGTTTGCAGATAACATTTATTCCCATATAAGAATATATTGTTGTACAATATGATTTCCAATAAACCACAAATAAGATCAACATTAAAACCCATCCCATTGGCAAGTTCTCTTATGGCTTCATTACCATAATCATGGGGGATAACAGTAAAAAGACTGTTTACATCCAACGTTACCAGTGTCACTTTTGTACCATGCTTCAAGTTCTTCATCTTATTAGTTAGTTGTTTTAAGAAGTTGCTAGTAACTTTGATGACAGTATCTATTTTGGTTAGATGTGGTTTTAGCTCATTTTCCGCAAACATGGAAAGAGGCTCTGTGACCTAACCTTGGCCTGCAACAATTGGTCGTAGCGGTGGGTTTACAGGGTCCTTGTGTATCTTTGGTAGCCCACTAATAGTGGGAATGACAGTATGAGTAACACTAAGGAAGTCACATAGCTCTTGACTGATCCTCCGTTCCATCAATAAATCATAAAGATTCTCATGCACCTGTCTTATCATTTTCTCCTGTACTTGCTTTGATACAACTCGATATGTTTGTGGGTCTTGCAGCATAGATAATATTTTCTGTTTATACCAATCGGCATCCATCACTACAACTGCACCTCCTTTATATGCAGGTTTGAAGACTAAATATTGTCTTTCTTGGAGTTTCATCAAAGCTTCTCTCTCACCTCAAGTAATGTTAACAAAATGTTTTCTTTTAATCTGAATTTTTTCTTATTTTACTAACTTCACTCTTACATAAGTGGATGAAGGTTTTAACTGTTGGATGATTGACAGGCACAAATAAGCCTGGTTTTTTATATGTGCCCTGTGAAAAGTTATTGTTGTTTCCAAAAATTGTTTTTAAGGTTAAATTTCTTCCAAGCATCTTCATATCGATACAAAACTCACTAAAATCAGAGAACGAAGAGGGAATAAATGTCAGTCCTTTGGATAAAATACTAATGCTTTTTTCATCCAAGGTTTCACATGACAGACTGACACTCAGCGATTGTTCCTCTGGAACTCCTGATAAAACTTCTTTCTTTTTCTCTCTTGGCTCTGTGTCCAACTGTTTGTCTTATCTTTTCCTGGTATATCTTGCTACCTGTAAGCAGTGCCTAGCTTTTTTATATAGGCAAAACAGATCAATAGCTAAAAGATCGTATCCTTAGACATCTAAGGCATATAACCCACCTAAATCTACCGAACAGTTTAGCAAATCATGTCAAAAGTTTTCCTACTCATAATTTTCACTTCCAAGTCATAGAACTTATCCAGCAAAATAACAGAGGAGGGGATATATACAATCTGACAGAAACACAGGAGATTAAATGGATCATGAATCTTAAGGCTCACAAACCACCACGGCTAAACACAGTGGTCTCTTTAAAACCCATACTAAAAAATAGAAGTCTAACTGTAAAAGAAACAAAGTAGGGCTGATCCCTACTTTTGTATGCTGATTGGTTTAATAGTGGTTAAGCCGGAAGGTGTTAAGAAACAATACTGGTGATTGCAGCAAAAGCACTTTATATGTATATGTTTAACCAAAGAAATTATACAAACTGAAGAAGGCTTATAGCTGAAAGTGTTTTATGTCCTTTGGAAATTTCTATTGTTTTTAGTGCTGTGTTTGTGTTTTTAGTTTGAATTAAATAGATTTTAACTTTGCGTCCTGTGGTGGTGTACTCAGTATCTTTTTTTTTACATAAACTGAAAGGGCTTCCACTCCATTGATGTCAAGTTGTGTGTACCAGTATGGGAATCATCCTGAATGTGTGTGCTGGTAACCTTGGCAGTTACCACAGCTCCCATATCTGGCATGACTCAGCTCTACCACAGGTTTTCTAGGGGGGATATCTCACAGGGTCATTTATTGGGTGATGTAGGGTATGCACTTGAACCATGGGTGATGAAACCCATCAGAAATGCATACACACTCACCAAAGAATGCTATAATGAGGCACACACTTAAACAAGAAATATTATAGAGCATGTGTTTTGGCTACTGAAGTCATGGTTCTGGTGCCTAGCTACATCGGAGGGGGGTGGTCCTGCAGTATGATCCCAGTACTTGTGCTGAAATTTTCACTGTTGTGCTATCCTTCACAATATTATCCTAAGAAAAAAGCTTCAACAGGAACACCAAGGGGAAGAGGCAGACATTACACCACCACTTGCAAGGTCAACACAGCCACATACAGATGAGGACTCAGAGGGGGAACCACCAGCTGCTGTGGATGAAGGTAAACATAGGCATGCACAATATGCCCTCACCCTGGCCAAAAGACAATGGATAGCACACAGGCTGACCACCTAAGGGGCACACATTTCATCCTCTGTACATACATACAGTAAAATTGATGCCAGGCAATGTTCACAACCTTTACTTACCCATGTAATGAATGTGTACTGCTAGCATCAGAGAGAACACTTGTAACTGCAGCATTATCAAGGTAAGTGATGAACCTATAACAGGAAAATAAATGGTTAACAACACAAATGAATGGCAGACCTATCCATAATGCTACTTGCCAATGTACCTAAGTAGAAGGTGAGATTTACAACAATAACATCAGTATGTGACAGGACCGACTTATGTCAAGAGATGTCTAGTCTTTATCAACTAATAGGCATCATACTTCAAAGATATACATAATACAAAAACCAACACCAAGGGCACAGTGAATGAACAATTGCCTATTTGTCTAGTAAGATTATATAAAACTTGGCTGACACATCCCCCACAGCCCATGTGCAAGAAAGCAGTACAATTTTCAAAAGAGCATCGCAAACACTACTAAGCATTCAGTCATTTATGCAGCCTGTTCATCAGAAAAAAAGACTTATGCATTCCTGAATTCAAAATATAGAAACAAGCAGTTGGTACAGTTATCATCATTTTCACAGGATATTGTTTGGGGGAGCAGGAGGCCAAGGGTGACAAAAAGGTAGTGAGTGTATGTGAGTAAGAAAGATAGGCAGGCGGAAATGTAGCTAATTATCAAATGGCCAGTGAGACAGAATGAGCTGAAAGCTTCATGAATGACCCATGTACCTGTTAAGTGTGTGTGCTTCTGTATGGGCAATCAGTGTAAAACATGCATGGTAGTGTCTGCAAGAAAACAGCCAAACTCTGTGCTAGCTCTACATCCTGGCATCTCAGACAGGAGTGAGCCATGCATGGTAGAGTTAACCATTCATCACTGACACCCCTGACTGTGAGAACTGGCAATGCCAGAAGTTGACCGGGCACGTCTATGCCCATGGTGAGATGATGTGCTGATGCAACCCAACCATGATTGATGTCTGCTGGATGAGCTCTCCTCATAATTACACCCAGGACTATGACCCCATGGTCTACCAAGTCTGGGTGTGGACACATCTACCACTGATGGAGCAGTGGAAGTAGTGCCACTATGGCAGCATGACCAACATGGCCAAGTAGTCTAACAACAGATAATGTTGCTGACCTGCATCCACATGGATGCTGTCCCTTTCACAGCAGATATTCCTTCACAGACACTGCCCATTCCATAATGTCATTCATCCAATCCACTGAATCGGCCATGTGGTGGAGGCAGTCATGCATGTCAACCTGTGCTTCGTCTACAACCCTAAGCATGTCTTCAGAGATCCTAGTGGGACATGCCTCTGACTCCATGATGGCCCTAAACATATATAAAGTGGCACATAAAGACACACCAGGATCTGGTGGAGGGTGAGCCTCCTCCAAGAACCTCTAACAACCCTTTTGTGTGGCAACTTCCCACACTTTTGCTACAGCCACAGTCAACTGGCACTGAAGCCACAGTAACCACACTACCCTAGTCAGCTTTCTCACCTTCCACTGTGTCTGTTGAAAATCCAGGGGATGGCTGAATATCAACCTCAGTGTCATAGTCAAACTTTGCACCCCCCAACTGTGCAACTGTTTTGCCACCATCCTCATCAGAGGATATCAATACTCTGAAATCAGGTGGTAAGTGTTCTACACTTCCACAGTCAGACTCATGGGTGATAATAAGTAACAAATGCAAGAACAAAATTAATACTACACTAAACATTAAAACCATTTATATCATAACAAACGTGCAGTGATCCCAATATTACAGATGGTACAGCAATGCAGACAATTATTACACCCACCTCACACATACAAATAAAGCCACATATCTGACAAATGGTCATCAATAAGCCAAAAAACATTTTTTGCTTACCACGTGCAGATGACTTCAATCTTTTTATGGAGGATGGTCACAAATTAAACAACACGTTGGGAATAACACAGGGGCGCAGTGAATGAACAATTGCCTATTTGTCTAGTAAGATTACATAAAACTTGGCTGACACATCCCCCATAGCCCATGTGCAATCAACAACTGTATTGTATATGTCTATTAAGTTGACAACGAAAAGGTTAGACTGGTCAGGAAATCTACTGCTCTGAAAAATGTTTACATACTTTTATTTCAAAACCAAACAGGTAAGCACCTTTATCTATACAATATCTTTATGAATTTCTTCAGACAAGTAAAACATTCAAGAGTTGGTTTAAATTTACTGCTGCTTAATCATGTGATGCATTGTCATGCATTTAGCCCCTCCTACCTTTCTTCTGAAATACCTGCTAGTGTTTACATCAAGTGCTATATTCATACTTTGAAATAATTAATTACCAATAAACACAAAATTTAGTTTATATTAAATACAAAAAATAGATACTACACTAACTCACAAATAGCCATAACATGAAAAATATGTTAAAAACATGTTTTTTAAATAATCTTGTAAAATGTTATACTGTGAAAGATGATCTTATGAAAATAGAAGTAAATAGAAAGTCCTAAAATTCATCTTATAAAATCATTCAAAGGTCACCTTTGTCCAGCTGTTTGCTATAACATCCATGTTTATTACTTTACTAGAGATGACATGGTATTAATAAATACTGTTCAATCAATAGTTTACTGAAACTTAAAGCCCTGGCTAGATATTCAATATCATTATCAATATTTAATGACAGTAACACATGAATCACCTCTCATATGGGAATAAGTTTTGTGTTTAATGGACAAGAGCACTTACCTTTTAAAAGATTGGTTTCGAAATAAAAGTACTTAAACATTTTTCTGAGCAGTGGATTTCCTGGCCAGCCTAACCTTTTTGTCATTATCTAAGTTTGTTCCTCTCTGAGTATTTTTTGTAGTATGTCTATTAAGTTATCAATAGGTACAGTAAAAAAAAAATCCCTCCATGAAGTATTATTCAAATTTATATATTTTACTATATAAGCAAATCTAGAACTTACCATATGTAAGCTTACCTGGAAGCTGCTCCTGGGACACAGTTGTACTCCCAGACACATCAGCACCAACATCATGCAGATGCTGGTGTAGAATTTCCAGTGAGCCATCTGCATCTCTAACAGTGGACAGAAACTCTTCATTTGGTGTCAGTGGTGGCTCGATAGCAGCCCCCCCCCCACCATAGCCAGCTGTTCATGGAAAACTGCAGTTGCTTTCCTCTGTGCTGATGAAATCATATCAGTGGCCTGATGATGCACCTGATCATAAGTCTTGCTGTGACCCCCAAATGCACTGACATCATTCAATAACTGGTTCCAAGTCTGCATTCTGGCAGCCATATCCACACATCCTCTTTTAAGCATAAAGGCTCCATGGCGACTGAACGCCTGCACTATCACATCATTTTCTGAGTCACTGAAAGGAGGTTTACATGGATTTCTACATGAGTGCCATAATCCTATGTGACATAAAACAGAGAATGGTACAACACATAAATATCTCCTAAGTAAAGTCTTGCTTACATACACATTTGTCAACATTAAGCATTGGAAACAGGTTTTTTCAATTTTTAAAACTGAAGGTGATGTGGTTGTCCTATCTCACCCTCACACACAAACCAATGTTTGTCCAAACCAAGGAATACCACTTCAGTAATGTAGTATGTTTACCACTGAAATACCAGAATGCCTACACATTTTCAAAAGAAAAGCACTTGAAACATACTTTTATATTCTGGCAACAAACAAATGGTAAGTGGCTCCCCCATCCCCAAAACAACAAACAAATGAAGGTTTGTACAAACCAAGGAATACCACATAATTAAACTTGTATATATGCTTTCCACACAATTATCAGGATGTGTACACACTGACAACAGAAAAGTCAGTTTATGATTGGCAGTCACATCTCACTGTGCCCACCGGTCACCACTCCCCTTGAGGTGGCCCTAGGCCATCTCAGAAGCATAATACTTGTGTCACTGGCATGTACATTACATTTCTCTGCAATATCATAGAAAATTATAAAATACAATTTTGACGATAACACTTGTGATGAAAGTTAATAACCTGTCTATCTGAAAAATGTAAATTGCCTGTCAAAAATGCCTCTGCCAACAGTAAACTATAAGAAATGCATAGAGATAAAAGTTACATTTTCTACTGGATATATAAATTGTGTTGCAACATGTTACACATCTAGAATGTACTTGAATAATACAAGCATACCTTAGCAATATCAGAAGCCTTCTTTGCAGATAAATCACTCTCAAAAGAACAGCAATCTTCTGTTTTGTCCAAATGCACAAGTCTCCTCACCTTCAAGTTCCTTAGCTACACAGTTAACTTTTTATAGTGAAGCTTCAGGCCTCTGAGCATGGTGAAGATGGAGAAGAGATGTGAACTCATTAGCATTGCAGAATATCAAACTTTTGACTTCATGAAGCAGGAGTGGGGTCTATATTATAACATCAAAGTTGCAAAACTTCGAGTGTTATAATATCAAACCCACTACATCGAAGGCTGAAAATAACAAAGCCACATAACATCAAATTCTTACCTAGGGCAAGATTTTGGTGGGCCTTTCCATGGCTTCACTATTTCCTCCACTGTGGTGCGATAGTTACGGACCTTAGGGTTAGGGTGCAGGTTAAGGTAAGTGGATAGGTAGGAATGTATGTATGGTTTAGTGTAGGGCTAGAAGTAGGGTTTTGTTAAATGTATGTGTGTTTATTAATTAGCTTGTTTGTGTATACTTTCATAGGGTAAGTTTGCAATACTTATGGACCCTAGGGTTAGGGTGCGGGTTAAGGTTAGTGGATAGATAGGGATGTATGTACGGTTTAGTGTAGGGTTAGAAGTAGGTTTTTGTCAAATGTATGTGTGTGGTTTATTTATTTTGGTGTGCTTGTGTTGTGTGCATGTTTCTCGGAACAGCAAATTTTTTCCCTGGGAAAAAAAAAATCGCTATTCTGAGTGTTCGATGTAATCATATTTCGAAATTCCAAGTTCAAGCATATGGTGTTCGATATTTTGGAATTTTGAATCTATGATATAGACTCCAGGAGTGAACATAACATAGGCTCTATACCACTGTTAGTTGTTAATGGATTGCAGCTGTGAATGATTAGTGGGAGAAAGAAGGAAGACCCAACAGCAATTCAGACTACCTTACCTGCAGTGGGTGTGTCACTCAGGATACACTTACAAAATGTAGAAATAACTTTAGCAAGCTTTTAAATAGAAATAATCAACACACATTTCTCATTTATGTTCAATAGTAGACAAAATTTCCTGCCTACGCTGATAAGTGTTTTTTAGTGTCATGTATGTGTTATCATAAAGTTAAATGAGAATGATACAAAATGCACTACAAAAATGCAATGCCTGAGATTACTGCAAAGATAAGGGGAGAATGAACACAATACAAAGAGAAGACAGAGCTACATTTGTGCTAAGAAAGAAATTATTGTGTGATAATTCATTGGCCTGAATATCTAAGCAACACATGTACAACCAGCTGGGAATGTGCAAGCGTATGGTCTGTTAATACTGTAGAGGATGAAAGTTGCTTACATGCACATGATTTGATTTCTGCTGTAAAGTTGTGTCTGTGGCAAGAACAGATAACACTACTTGTATTGTAGTTTCAATAGTATGATAATTCAAACCCAGAGCTGTTTAAAAATATTTCACGTGTGAAACGTGTCAGTATTTAAAATTTAATATCAGCATGGATAATATGGACAGCACACCTTGTAAAGACATTGAGCCACACAAGACATAAAATAGTTAGACCACAGTTAAAGTCACACATTATTTTTTAAGCATAAATGATATTAAGAATTTTTTTCAAAGAAAATTTATTTTTGTCTTTGCCAGTCTTGTTTGCACATTGCTCATCTGTGTGCAAACATGCCTTCGAGCTGCAGACCAAAAAGATACATTGCAACTTTCCAAACACATACATTGTTACTTTATTCACCTTCCTCCATGCAAACATGGTAAATGGCATTATGCAGCAGTCAGCACTCATACAAGACACCTGCAGATCAACACCACCCGTGGACAGAAAAAAAAATACATTGTAACTTGATAAAAAGATACATTGTTACTTGTTCTGCCTTTCTATACACAAACACAGTAAGCAGCATTGTGCAGTAGTCAGCACTTTGGACAGTTGCTTGCTGTTGCGTCCTTCGGCTTTTCCAGGTTAGGGGTCGCCACAGCGAAACTCCGGTCCACTAATGATTGGTAGTTGATTTTTACATGCCGAGTTACCAGCCCTGATGCACAACCTTCAACGAAGGTATGCCCATTCACGCATGTCTCCACGCAGAAGACGCTCTAGCTGAGAATCGAACCAGACAGTGTTTTACTGTGAGGTGACAACGCTACTGCAGCAAAACACTTTGGACAGTAATGAGTGTAAAAAATGCATCTGCACTGTAACTTCCCCTGTGGCAGCAGTTGTAAGTTCTTGGCTGCAATGCAGGTGAGCCAGGATTCTAATCCAGCACACTCCAAATTTTATTAATGCTGTTACACTTAATTTTAGATAAAAATGAACAATATAAAGATAATTATACATAAGTATGTATAGCAGTTTATGTATGAATTATATGTGTGACTGGGAGTACCCTAACAATTAGGTCTCTATAATTAAAAGTTTATTTTCTGCCCTGGGATGAACTTCATACTTTACTGATAATCATCTTCACAATTCACATAACACAAAAATAGTTGAAAAACAGAATGTATTGTGTGGTTTGACCCAGAACTCAGAAGTCTTTCCTGAAATAATACCAGTATATGCATTTCCAGCATATTGTCATATATTACTCCTGCATCACACATGAAAATGCATATACCAGGACCTTGCCAGGTCACATACATACATGGTTATCTGAAGTGTAGCACCACTCACTCTTTAATGTGTTTATATAATTAATGACCATGTCTGACAAACACTTCTTCTCTGGCAATGAGGAAAAAAAACTCCTATGTGGAAGAATATGTATACTCTAATTTACATAGGCTTAAATCTCACATTGTATGTTGTTGTTGTGTCTTTCGGCTTTTCCTGGTTAGGGGTCGCCACAGCGGAACTCCGGTCTGCTAATGATTGGTAGTTGATTTTTACGTGCCGAGTTACCAGCCCTGACGCACAACCTTCAACGAAGGTACGCCCATTCATGCATGTCTCTACGCAGAAGACGCTCTAGCTGAGAATTGAACCGGAGAGTGTCTTACTGTGAGGCGACAACGCTACTGCAGCACCACCACCACATTGTATAAATTATTTTAATCAGAGAGTTAAGGCCCCCAGAATATATATCAAGTTATGCAATTTATACCCCCAATTCATGTCTCAAAAGCCAAGTCATTTAACAGGTATAACAGCAGATAAGTCATAAATTAAGCCAACTGTCACATTACCCTTCCTATTTCATAAATTGCCTTTCTCTCTGTTTGGCAATGTTAATCTTCATGTACTCTCTCTGAAACGTGGTTGGCAGGTTTGCACACTGACCATTAAATGTGATATCATGAACTGGCAGGAAAACACTTTAACTGTTATTGGATAACCTGTACAGACATGGCAGGAGCAGAGAAGGATGGTGGCCTATTCAGGGCTCAAAGTTGTGGTGTGGAGGAGTCAAAAATGTTCGTTGCACATCTTGTAAAGTGTTGCAGATGTAGGCTGATGCAGCTGACCTATACTAGGTCTCAGTGTAAGGCTGAGGCTTGGAACAGTTTAGCCAAGGTTGTCTCCAGTGAGACTAGCATTCCATGCACTGGGGCAATGTAGGCATCATTACAATGACCTGAAGAGGCAAAAGCAGGAACAACTCAAACAGTGACAGGAAGAGTGTAGGACTGCAGACATCCCACAGTAGTGTAAGTATACAGATAAAGATACTTCAATTGATACAGAAAGCTGGAGACAGCCAAGACTGGTATGCATAATGTGTCTCTCTTTTTCTCTCCTTATTTATTTTCTAACTGCTCAGGAGATTTCAATGAATAGGGAAGCACATGCTGAATGCTTAGAAAGACTAAGAGAAGCAAGGGGTATGTATGAGCACAAATTAACATTATTTTATTAAAATTATTGCTGTTTCATACATTACTAACAAATTAAGCATGCATATCTTAACTTTAAAAGCAAGCATTCATGCTTTATTCTGTAGCTCAAGGTAATTGTAAGAGTTAAGTATAATACTGTATTGAGATATGTGGGTTCAAATTCCACAAGTAGCAAATACATACTAATAAAAATATTTAATATTAATTTCAATAAAATTGGTATAAATGCCATATTGTTATTGTTGTTAATCTGTATTATTTTTAAAAGCATATGTGCAATATATGTATATTGTAGATTATTTTGAACAGTTGTCAGCCCTGTTTTGGATTTTTAAAAACTATAGTTAATGTAAAAGTAAAAACATATATTTTATTGTACTAAATTATTGTATGTGATACATAATGGTTCTAATTATCTCTTTTTTCTGTTTTTTTTCTGTTACCCTAACCCTTATCTCTCTTTTTTATGATGTCATACTTTTCTGACAACCAACAAAATGATTTCCAGCGCAGGGAGGTAGGCCAGCTGCTGTAGCTCAGCCTGCCACCCTTCCAATAGCTGAAATGCCAATGCCCAGCATATATGGGATGCAACCTTGCAGTGCTGTCTCTGTAGCCCTAGCATTGCCTGGGCCCTCAACATCAGATAGCATTAACCTGGCAGCTGGTGCAGTGGTACCCTCTGGGAGTACTGTGGAGGTGGGGATTTTGTTACCCACCAGGAGCTGCCAGTCTTGGTTCATGAAGCCATTTGGAGAAGTTGCTTTTGGGAATGCAAAAAAAACCCTTAACATAAAGCAATCCAACAGGAACCTGAGGAAGGGGACAGTGATGACACTTCTGAGGGTGAGGATGAGGACTAGATTCTCACTGTCTCCATTGACCAGCAAGTGCCTCCAATTCCTTTCCCTATTCCCAATCATGGTGTTTCCCAACCTTTTGTGTACCTCACCATCCCTGTCTCAGTCTTGTTTATCCTGTTTGCACCTGATTCCTCACCTACCCTACTCATCTGACTCTTGACACTACTCTGTTCCTTCTCCAACATTTCTCTCTTTTTTTTTAAATAGAACCAAAAATTAGCACCTGTCTCACAAAAAAATGTTATCCCATACATAACTCTCCATTTTTGACATTTGATTTGGTCCAATTGGCTATGTAACATGATTGCATTGTTGTCAACTATCTGTGTTGTATTTACAATCCAAATTCATCCAATTTTCTATTTTCATATTTCACTGTTGAAGAAGTGGATAGCTATGGTTCTTCCCTGATTTCCTCCTGTACATTCCTATATTGCTTCCCTTGGTTCTTCCCCCTGATTACCCCCCATTTCACCACTTTCCTCTCTACTCCATTTTCACACCTTTCATCTGGTCAAAAAACAGAATCACACATCACACACATAAATAGAAATACATAGTAAAGGCCTTCACTTTTTGTCCTTTGCACTTGTGAGGAGTTTGGCATCACACACCAATGCTGTGCAATGTTGAATGGCTTTTAATGTCCTATGGTTGCCTCTGAACAATGCTGCTTAAACGTGCTCTGCTAGATGAACACAAAGTTAAAGCAGAGTAAAGGCAGTACTTTGAGACATTTACATGAACAGTTATTTAGACTGCTGAATGTATAGAAAACAAATCCATATGTGTACTGTTGACATAAATCACTTGACTGCTGTTTATTTTTGTAAAGTGCAGGACTTATCAAATGTACTTATGTAATGCCATTGTGACACCATGCATAAAAAAATTAGGATGACCTGTATTCAAGCCCTGTGCCACCTGTGCTGTTAAACATAAGTTCACTGCTCTTACACCTGCTGCCACAGGGAAAGCTAAGGAGCATTTATTACACTCAGTGCTATCCAAAGTACTTATAGCCACACCTCACTGCTTACTGTGATTGTGTGAAGGAAGGCAAACCAACAGACATATCACTATTTTCCCATTCCATCAGTAAATTGCTGTGGCTCATCACTTAATCTGTGCAAATGCAGAAGGGAATAACAACACTTCTTAATGATATAAAATATATGACACAACATTTCCAATATAAACTACAGCATAAATGCCATAGTATCTGGTAGCTATTTATCTCATAGCATATATGCATAAACCCTTCTCAAGTTCAAGCTGTATTCATTAAATGTGAATCTCATGTGTGCAAACACCTTGCTATCATTTGTGTAAACCAGTTGCTTGGTGGTGTGCTATGTAAAGAGGTGTTTGGCTTGTATTATTATGGGTATTGCCCAGTTATTCTTCATCCCATCAAAAGCCATTTAAAAACACAACAAAAAGGAAGGGATTTGTTGGTAACTGAACACATATTTACCCAGATAAATATGTGTTCTGCACCCATGCACTTGAAATTAGATATGTCAGTAATAGGCCAAATATCAACTACACTACAAAAATAAATAGCAGAATTGCATTGGTACATTATTTAAAGTTTCATACTGGCAATAGGCATTGAGATTGTCTTATACATATCTTACTGTGGACATCAATTCATCACAATATGAACACACATACATCAACACTTGCATCCATGGGGTGTGTGTGTGTGTGTGTGTGTGTGTGTGTGTGTGTGTGTGTGTGTGTGTGTGTGTGTGTGTGTGTATGTGAGACTGAAAGTGTGTAGTGTATCAACATATTGAGAAACAGATGCATATATGTGCCAGTTCTGCAATGTGCATTCTTGACAGCTTATTACATACAGTTTAAGAACCCTGTGGTTTAACATTTTTAAATTTGCACATTGGAACCACAACAGAAAATACAAAGTCCACACATTGCACATCACTCTCATAATAGGATATGTTACCTACATCATAGGACAATTTTGTCATCATCTATAAAGACCAGTATGACAAAGAAAAATCAAGGTTTGATGATGGCACAAATATTAATTATTTTTTTCTGCAGATGGGAACAAAATAGGCAGAGGTTCAATTAATACAACAGCCAAATTGCAAGAGTGCTTCTTTATGTGTAAGTGTGTGTGTGTGTGTGTGTGTGTGTGTGTGTGTGTGTGTGTGTGTGTGTGTGTGCGTGTGTGTGTGTGTGCATAGCCAAAACAGCATAAGTCTGTATCCTACTATCATCAATCAAGTCTCATGGAAAACAAAAATTTTTACAGCTGTAAATGCCTACACAGTCATTTCATACAGGCCTCCCAAAATCTTATCACAAACATACACTGATGATGTCATCTGCTATAAATTGTTCTGCAGCAGTGTAAAAGTCAGACTTGTGCCATGGCACTTGCATTAACTAATGTGTTTTCTAGCTTGAATAAATAGGTAGGTGTTCTAATCTCACTGCTGTCAGTTTGTGTCTCTTTGTCTGCATAATCAGAAGAGCCTGTGTCTGTATCCGACTGTCAGTAATCAAGTTTCCTGGAGAACAAAAGTTTTTACAGCCATGCATGCCTATACAGCCATTTCATACAGGCATCCCAACATCTTCTTCCAAACATACGCTGATGATGTCATCTGCTATAAAGTGTTCTGCAAAGGCAGACGTCCTGTCTGGTGGACCCCAGCCATAAACAAACTATACAATAGAAGGAGAAAGCTACTAAATGATAGAGCAAAATCCCAAAAAGGGAAGGCATCACTGATCAGTATTAGCAAAAAACTACGGGCACACATAAAATTGTCTAAGGCCAGCTTCGAGAGAAAAATTGCACAGGACACTAACGATAATCACAAGGCTTTCTTTAGTTATGTTAGGAACCTGGGTGGTAATTCCCAGATATGCTCAGAATTAGTCCAAAATGACAAAAAATACACCGAACCCACAGACATTGCCAGCATCCTAGCTGACAGGTTCAGCAAACTTCCACCAAAATGGCAAATATCTATCCCAGCAGAGTGCTGCCCCCTGACATCTCAGATGTTCAGGTAAGAGCCTCTCCAAAGCAAAAACACAGCATCAATGGGACCAGATGGTGTCCCGGCTGCATCATACATGAACTCCAAGAAGAGCTAAACCCAAACATAAAACTACTGTTCAATCTCAGCCTTACTACAGGATATGTGCCCAAAGAGTGGCGTGACAGCAACAGTGGTCCTCCAAAGGGGTGCCTCAACGGATCCTGGAAACTATCGCCCATAAGCCTGACTAGCTTGGTCTCAAAGCTATGGAAAGGATCATCATGGACCTCATAAATAAAGATATTGGGGACCTACAAACACTGGATCCTACCAGTTCGGCTTTGTTAAGGGCAGATCCTGCCTCTTAAACATGGTTGATTTCTTTGAAACAGGCGCCAAGGCCATTGACGAGGGGAAGGTGGTCCACAGCCTACCTGGACCTCTAAAAGCCTTCGATACAATACCCCACTCTGGCATTATAGATAAGCTCACCAGCTTAAATATAAACCCCTATGTCACTAGATGGAGTGCAAACTGGCTCAAGGACGGAACCCACATGGTTAGAATTGCTGGAGCCATGTCACCACTTTCCTCTCTACTCCATTTTCACACCTTTCATCTGGTCAAAAAACAGAATCACACATCACACACATAAATAAAAACACATAGTAAAGGCCTTCACTTTTTGTCCTTTGCACTTGTGAGGAGTTTGGCATCACACACCAATGCTGTGCAATGTTGAATGGCTTTCCATGTCCTATGGCTGCCTCTGAACAATGCTGCTTAAACTTGCTCTGCTAAATGAACACAAAGTTAAAGCTGAGTAAAGGCAGTACTTTGAGACATTTACATGAACAGTTATTTAGACTGCTGAATGTATAGAAAAGCAAATCCATATGTGTACTGTTGACATAAATCACTTGACTGCTGTTTATTTTTGTAAAGTGCAGGACTTATCAAATGTACTTATGTAATGCCATTGTGACACCATGCATAAAAAAATTAGGATGACCTGTATTCAAGCCCTGTGCCACCTGTGCTGTTAAACATAAGTTCACTGCTCTTACACCTGCTGCCACAGGGAAAGCTAAGGAGCATTTATTACACTCAGTGCTATCCAAAGTACTTATAGCCACACCTCACTGCTTACTGTGATTGTGTGAAGGAAGGCAAACCAACAGACATATCACTATTTTCCCATTCCATCAGTAAATTGCTGTGGCTCATCACTTAATCTGTGCAAAGGGAATAACAACACTTCTTAATGTTATAAAATATATGACACAACATTTCCAATATAAACTACAGCATAAATGCCATAGTATCTGGTAGCTATTTATCTCATAGCATATATGCATAAACCCTTCTCAAGTTCAAGCTGTATTCATTAAATGTGAATCTCATGTGTGCAAACACTTTGCTATCGTTTGTGTAAACCAGTTGCTTGGTGGTGTGCTATGTAAAGAGATGTTTGGCTTGTATTATTATGGGTATTGCCCAGTTATTCTTCATCCCATCAAAAGCCATTTAAAAACACAACAAAAAGGAAGGGATTTGTTGGTAACTGAACACATATTTACCCAGATAAATATGTGTTCTGCACTCATGCACTTGAAATTAGATATGTCAGTAATAGGCCAAATATCAACTACACTACAAAAATAAATAGCAGAATTGCATTGGTACATTATTTAAAGTTTCATACTGGCAATAGGCATTGAGATTGTCTTATACATATCTTACTGTGGACATCAATTCATCACAATATGAACACACATACATCAACACTTGCATCCATGGGGTGTGTGTGTGTGTGTGTGTGTGTGTGTGTGTGTGTGTGTGTGTGTGTGTGTGTGTGTGTGTGTGTGTGTGTGTGTGTGTGAGACTGAAAGTGTTTAGTGTATCAACATATTGAGAAACAGATACATATATGTGCCAGTTCTGCAATGGGCATTCTTGACAGCTTATTACATACAGTTTAAGAACCCTGTGGTTTAACATTTTTAAATTTGCACATTGGAACCACAACAGAAAATACAAAGTCCACACATTGCACATCACTCTCATAACAGGATATGTTACTTACATCATAGGACAATTTTGTCATCATCTATAAAGACCAGTATGACAAAGAAAAATCAAGGTTTGATGATGGCACAAATATTAATTATTTTTTTCTGCAGATGGGAACAAAATAGGCAGAGATTCAATTAATACAACAGCCAAATTGCAAGAGTGTTTCTGTATGTGTGTGTGTGTGTGTGTGTGTGTGTGTGTGTGTGTGTGTGTGTGTGTGTGTGTGTGTGTGTGTGTGTGTGTGTGTGTGCATAGCCAAAACAGCATAAGTCTGTATCCTACTATCATCAATCAAGTATCATGGAAAACAAAAATTTTTACAGCTGTAAATGTCTACACAGTCATTTCATACAGGCCTCCCAACATCTTATCACAAATATACACTGATGATGTCATCTGCTATAAAGTGTTCTGCAGCAGTGTAAAAGTCAGACTTGTGCCATGGCACTTGCATTAACTAATGTGTTTTCTAGCTTGAATAAATAGGTAGGTGTTCTAATCTCACTGCTGTCAGTTTGTGTGTCTTTGTGTGCATAATCAGAAGAGCCTGTGTCTGTATCCGACTGTCAGTAATCAAGTTTCCTGGAGAACAAAAGTTTTTACAGCCATGCATGCCTATACAGCCATTTCATACAGGCATCCCAACATCTTCTTCCAAACATACGCTGATGATGTCATCTGCTATAAAGTGTTCTGCAACAGTATAAAATTCAGACTTGTGCTGTGGTGCTTGCTTTAAGTACTGATTTCTGTATATAGCTAGTTATGGGTTCTAGTCTCACTGCAGTCAGCTAGTGTATGTGTTCAGTTAGTTCACATTCAGGACACAATTTTAGAACAGAATGTGAGACACTCCTCCTACCATCTTCTTCTCAACACACAATGCTGCAATGATGCAATCTGCTATAAAGTGTTGTCTGATGCTTTGACCTGTAATATGGTTCTTGCTTTAATTACCGTGACCTGTAGATAGGTAGGTGAAGGTTTGAAATTCACTGCAGTCAACTTGTGGGCTTGTATGTGTTTGTGTTCAGTTAGCTGTCATTGTGAAGGTTATTTTAGAGCAGAGTGTGTGACAGTCCTCCTAATATATTCTTCTCAAAACACACTGATGCTGTCTTCTGCTATAAAATTCAGTCTGATACACTGGACGTCCGACTTGTGCTGTGGCGCATGTGCTAAGTACTGGGTTCCCTAGATAGGTAGGTAAGAGTTAAAACTCACTGCAGTCAATGTGTGTGTGTGTGTGTGTGTGTGTGTGTGTGTGTGTGTGTGTGTGTGTGTGTGTGTGTGTGTGTGTTCAGTTAGTTGTCATTGTGCAGACCATTTACTCACAACAGTGTTTGTGATTGATTAGCTGTCATTGTAAAGACCATTTGAGAGCAGTGTGTGAGATAATCCTCCTAACATCTTCATCTTAAAACACACTGAAGCTGTAATGTGCTATAAAGCACAGTCTGATATGGTAAGTCAGACTTATTCCATGGCACTTGTATTACGAACTGTGACCTGTAGATAGGGGTTCTAAACTCACTGCATTCAACTTGCGTAACTCCACACCCCTCCAAACATCTTCTTCTCAGCATACAGTGCTATCATCCTCTATAAAGTGCACCACGCCACTGTTAAAGTCAGACATATGTAGTGGTGCTTGCCTTACATTGTATGAAATCCAGCTACTATAGCTACTCAGCTTTAATGCTCAAATCTGACCTCAGTCAACTGCTATATGTGTGGTTGATGCTATATTACGGTCATCATATGATCTTTTGAATCTCTTTTCATTTGACTTACACTCAAGAGAACCTTTAACATAGCCATTTGAAGCCAACATCCCCTCTTTCCTTCTGTCCACATAACATAATTTCTGCAGAAGACTGAAGGATGTCACCATCTCAAAGATGCATACACACATCATGAAGCAGAGTCCTTCCATAACTCTCAGCAAGCCATCTCCAGAGCACTGAATGTGTGTTTGCTAATTCTCTGATGGGGTGGTGCACATGTCACACATGGATAGAGGAAGTATATAATATGATCAAACACATACACACATATGCACATATCTTTAATATCTTCCATCCTATAGATATAACAATTTGTGTTTAAATGTAATAATAATATGACTAGAATTTTATATAATGTTGACCCTTAGCCTAGTGATGTCCTAAGACCCAATGAACACTGCACATGTCAGTGTTACTGTCATCTGCAAATACTATGTTGAGGTGTGGATATATGGTAGCTCTACAACAGTGTATTCCAATTTGTGATTTGAGGTAATGTATTGATGGCAGCTGCTACCATTTGATTACATGTTCCTTCCATAACAGCTGTATTATTATGCCTCCTGAGAACTGTTGACATGATGATGCTATGTATATCATTGCCTTAGTAAGGTATGTGTTTATGAAGTGCAGCATATCAACTTTCTACACAGTTCTCATTCAACCATCACATTGACACCTGTAGCACAGCAAAGGTGTGCATGTGTATACCTACCATCATTAAATGATCTGTGAGATACATCAATATAATGTTATACTGATCACGTGGGCACACATATCTTGTTTTATCCACATGTTGTAATGCTGTTATATAAACAAAGATATAATTAGTTCAGATTCAGTTGCAACCTTGGCAAATTCATTGTATGCACAATTGTGTTGCTGTTCAAAATGATTATTGAGGTGGCCCTCAACAGTACTGAGGGACTGTCAGCATTTGTGTCAGTAACTGTTCTACATGAAGCACATCCCGCTCATTTGTAATGGGTCCATATATAGCATTAGGGTTCTCACACACAGCTTTACAATGAAAAACATATAGGCATATGATATGCAATTGATGTAATTATGAGACAAAGGTAGAGCTGTATGATTGTGTGAAGATTTCCACTGTGTGGCACACGATGCATACCCATGGTTGTATTTGGAGGTGTCACAAATCATTTTTTTAAATAAGTATGAAATGTTAAGGGGAATACACAACTAAGTGCAGAGCTGTTTGTGGATAGCACCACCCATACTCAACTGTATGAGATAGATGATCTGTAGCTGACAGATTTTGATTAATCTTTACCCCCTGTCCACACTTGATATCACCCAAAGTATGCGTGCAAACATTACTCAACTTATTTTTTCAAGATAGCAACTCATTTGTACAATTTCTAAGGCTAAATGTGGCATCAATAGTCCCTGACAACATCCCAGGTTGCCTTTTCAGTCAATTAAAACCTGACCTAGTAGACACAGTTGGATTTCTACTTAACCACAGCCTCTAGGCAGACTATGTTCTGGCAGAAGGGTGTACATTGACAGTTAGCCATCTGAACAAGGGGGGACCATCACCTGATCCAGGGAATTACCAACCCATAATCCTGACTCACCTCATCTTTAAGGCAATCAAAAGAATTATCATGGACCTTATCAAAAATGATGCAGGTAATCACAGACTGTGTAACCAGCCCATTTGTGATTTGTTAAGACTACATCATGTCTGTTAAATCTGACTTCTTCAAGAAGGTCACCAAAGGCATGGATGAGGGAGGACTGTGCGTCCATCCTAACTAGACCTGACCAAGGCATTTGATGCAAATCCACACTCAGGTACTACAGAGAAACTGTCTCAACTGGGCATAAACACATATGTCACCAGGTGGGCAGACAGATAAACAACAGGATACGTACCTTCAAAGTGTGTGAATTCACCTGTATCAAAAGGCCAGTGACCAGGACTGTACCACAAGGCTCAGTACTAGGCCCTTTACTGTTCAGTATTTACTTCTCAGAAGTCAAGACAAACTTAGACAGCCTTTGTCCTCCCAACTTTGTGGATGACTGCAAATTATGGACAATCACTGAATCCATGAACATTATTGATATACTGAAGAAAGTATTAATGCACAGACATGATTGGTGCCAAAGCCATGGGAAGACACTACATGAACACAAAAGCATAATTAATACCTTTAGGAAAGCAAATACCCAAGCTTATTATGAAATAGACAGCACACCCCTATGAGTACACCCAGTGTTACATGATCTGGGTACTCATTTCGATAGTAATCGGAACTTTGACCACCATGTGTCCACAGTGGTGACAAGTCCCTTGTATGTGGCATAACTCATAAGTATAGGCAAGCATTCCACATCAAAAGACATTATAATGCCATTGTACTCGGCCATCATCACACCAATAATTGAGTAGAATGTACCCAATTGCATGTACCTAACACATATCTGCAACAGCTGGAGCAACCCCAGAGTTTTTGCGCAATGAAGATACATGGTATAAACAGCAAGTCATATGCAGAAAGATTGAAAGCCCTATCACTGTATTATATCTAATAATGGTTGATCTGTATCTCTCCTACAAGGCACCTCCCACTTTGACCCTGATGGAAATGTTACACATTGTTAATGCAAAATGCACAAGGGTCACTCATTCCAAGGATGTTAACCTAGCCTCTGACATAATAAATCATGTTGGAGGGATAAATAAATCTCTCATACACTACCCATTCCCTGGAGCATGAATGCCATTCAAGTAAAGCAAAGACCTTTCCTGGTCCTCTTCAAGTGTAGCCTAGATCAATGAATGGCTAATCACGATTGTACTCCTGTTGTTGTGCCCTTGTCCCTCATGGATAGAGGCAGTTACTATTAGATAGCACAGCATATGCACATAACTGTGTGAACATTATTGAAAAAAGTGTAACTCATGTTAAATATGGCTAGACTTTTATGAGATCTTGGATCTTCAGCCTAGTACTCTCCTATCCACCTATAAATCTGTGAAGTTCAGTTGTATCCTATGTACAGTTATAGTGAAACTGTGCAGCATCAGGGATGTACAAGTACATCATGTCAGTATTACTAATTGATAGCTTACATGGACACATATGAATGCTTGTCAAGATTTCATGGTAGTATAAAATTTTCTATGTCAGTGTCAGGGTGACAGTGATCATGTAGCATGTGTGCTGATAGAAAGTGTACTCCATGTATTGTTTGGTATGTGAATAATATCACAGTGATAGCTTCTTCACTTGATGCTAGACTTTGCAGTGCTGTAGTTATAACTGAAGCATTGTCATCAGTTTCACATAGTGCTGTAGCATTCATTATAATGGATCACTTTTTAATTCACACATCAGTTGCAGATGCTGCAGACAATATCCATTGCTATTACATGTGGCAGATGCATGCAATACATAGCTGCATGCAGAGAATCATAATGGTGTGTTGTTTTTAAGTGTTGTCATCCATATGGCCAATACTTATGTCATCCAGGGATGCTTTGCTCACGTATATCACTTTTGGCACAGTGAGCTCCCACACATCTTGTTGGCCATACATAAGTATTTTTTGTGATGCATAACCATAGGGAGTTGACAGTGCAGACTTCTGTTCAAGGTGTTCTACAAGATGCATGTATGATAAGTCTTTCTGTGAGGTACCCTGTAAATACACAGTTTATTGACAACATTGATGGCATGGGTTATATTCTTGGAGATGTGGATTGTGGCTTATGTGTCATGCAAACCTCTCAGCTGGGCAGGATTGCCCCTAATTTGAACTACAGGTGTAACACTATCCCTCTTAACACCTCCAAAAAGTGGTCATTTTTGAGGAAGGTGTGTTCCTGCAGAACATGTATAGTACCTTACCATTACATATTTAATGTCAATGTCATAGATTAATGGTATTATTTTAAAATTGCCCATTATTGTTGCTGCTTCTGACTAATGTTGTCCAAGAGTATGGCGCTATGTGTCCCTGATTGATTGAGATCTATACTGACATTTCAGTCATATTCAAGCAACTCATTTTGCACACCTTTACAATATGCACATGTCCCTATTGTATATACTGTCCTTTCTAACTGTCCTCTCCAGTGATTATTTCAGGATGTTTCTATCACAAACAATTATCTCCCACTGATATGTAGCCTTCTGTGACAGTCACATAATATACTATAATGTGTGATTATATAAATATACTAGCACAGGAGGTCTAAACAGCAGTATGTATTGTGCTGTGTACATATGTGCTTAATATTATGCTACTGATTTGTCTTTGGAGTGCACATACATTTACATGCCCTTATGTGGCGTACATTACCATGTATCATGATGTCCTTCTATTCAATGTTGCAGTATTCTTTACATATGGGTTGTATTCTGCCCAATGACCCAACATCCAGCCAGTATATAAAAGCTTCAAGCTGCTGCCAGTATGTGGGATGTCGTACATCTGCTTTGACAAAATCATCTATAAAAAGACATTTGCACGTACCATCCTCAGAACTTTTCTGCCACCAATTGGAAGGTTAACTCCTATGTTTGGTCTGCAGTTAGATTTCATGTGTGTGTGTCACTAACAGCTTCAGATAAGTGCCCTGTTGGGAATTTTATTCTTTGTGACTGCCAGCTTGTTTGTTCATGTCATCCAGGAAGGACAAGTGTAGGTGTGAAAGGTAGATTCCACATAAGGATAGCCAAAAGCTCTGTATTTTCTGTTTAGGGCCTAGTCATGACCACTGATCCTGTTCTATCTGTCAAGCCTTTGTGCCTAAAACTTTATGTAGCTGACTTTCGGCTCTTAATTTGTTTCTTGAGAATCAGCGGCTTGAATGTCTGGCTAAAGACATTATGGTGGGTGCTGGGGGTCTTTCGGCTGAGCCGAGTTTGAAGAGGAGGGTGAGTAAGCTGAAACCTAAATCCTCTTCCACTGTGCCTTCTACTGTGGATGTACCGCTTGAGGTTGGTAAAGATCTAGTGGCACATTCAGAGGTCAGATCCACTTCTTTGGCAGGAAACCTCAGTGGAAGCTGCTAAGGGAACAGATCCCAGCACATCCGAGGCTTTGCTGATGTCCTTTTGGGTGACATGGGGGAACCACAGCTTATGGTGCTGGAGTACTCTGGTGACATTCTGGCTGATGATAATCTTGCTACTAGGGATGTGGCTTCATCTGCAATAAGACCTATGTTGGGTTCCTCTTCCTTATCTTCTCAACCAGAAAGGCATGTTAAGAAGATGCAAACGACCAACCATCCAATGTTCCTTCTTCTTCTCCTCAGTCGGATTGGGAAACCTTCTCCCAGGGTCTAATGAAGGCCTTGATGGCCTTGAAACCTTCTTCACCTCTTCCTTTGCTGTCTTTCTCTTCTTCCTTAGTTCAAGCTGCTGGGTCTTAAGTACTTGTTTTGATTTTGAGGATTTCTCCTATGATGATGTTGACATTGGCAAATTCCTCCCAAATTGCTTTTCCACTGGAGTATGCTTCTCCTGAGGAGGAATCTAATGGAAGGGATTCCCCTCAGGAGGAAATTTAATTTGGACAAACTATTGACAAAATGAGAGAATTCTTCAAGTGGGGTTCTTCCCAGATTTCTGAAGAACTGAAGAGGTACTATGACCTCCTTCAGATGGAGGTTCCTTTGCCCTCACTAGTTCCTCCTATTCTTCTAGCGTTCCTAGATGCTTTTGTATCTTCCTCTAAAACTCCAGATTCTTAGGCTTCTGCCCCTAAGCAGCTTGATAGATTCTATAAGGTACCTGATGACTGTAAGTTTCTCTATAAGTGCCCCTCTGCAGACCCAGCTGTAATCTCCATAGCCCCAGACAAGTCTTCTGGTTATCCCCTTCTGCCAAGCTTCTCGCATCTGATAAGGTTAGCAATATTCTAGAGAGAGACTGTGTAAAAAGGTATACGCCTATTCTACTTTAGATATCCGAGCTATTAATTGCCAGACACACATGTCTAGGTATTCTTTAGCTTTGCTTTCTCAAGCTTCACAGGCTTTGTCTTCTTTGCCAGATTCTGAGATTAAATTTTAGATCATGTCACTTTTGGCTGCATTCTCCCAGGTAGCCAGACATTCTATTAAGTGCAGCTATGATGCTGGAGAGGCATCATCTAGAGCTGCTGCTTCTGTGCTTAGTAGGTGTTCTTAGTTGAGACTTCAACTGTTACCTGACGATATTATGGACAAGTTATTAGACAACTCTTTGGACAAGGCTGCCCTTTTTTTCTAGCTGCTGCAGAGTTATTTAAGGCTCTGCAAGAGAAAGGGAAGGATCTTCAGGATCTTAAGCACGTTTGTTTCTCCAGTCCTTTACTTTCATAGAGAGTACTCGGTCAAGATATCCTTTGTTAGGAGATCTGCACATACCTCCACTGCTTCTTCTTCTGCTGCTAGGTCTAAGAAATCATCAAGAAGACACCCTTAGTCAAAAACATCTTCTTCAGCTCCTTCATCTCAGCAGCCCTTTCAGGCCAGACCAAGTTCTCTGTGACTATCAAGGTTTTCTTCCAAGTAATACTCCTTGTTCTCTTCATCTTTCTCTTTCCTTTCCAGTCTGTACAGGGTTCACTCAGGATGCCTGGGTTTTGTTCATTACCCCAAAAGGGATACTTTATAACTTGGACGAATCCTGCATATTAAGCCCCCAAGGAAGCCAGATATTCCCCTTGTGACCTTATTATATTATAGAAAAGCTAACTCTGGCTCCTTTTGAGTGCACGGGTTCTGCTTCTCTGAAATTTTGCACTTGAAAACTATGCTCCTGGTTGCCTTGACTTCTGCTAAGAGGCCTTCTGAGATACAGGCTTTGATGGCATCTCCACCTTTTTTGGTTTTCCACAAGGATAGAGTTTCTTTGTGAACCAACCCTTCTTTCATGCCTAAGGTTGTGAATGACTTGTCTCTTACTCAATCTATCCAACTGCCTACCTTTTTTCCTTCACCTCAGTCCTCCAGTGAAAAAAACTTTTGCATTTGTTAAATGAACACAGGTTACTTAGATTTTACTTGGACAAGACTAAAGCTATTAAGAAGTCAGATCAGCTTTATGTGTCCTGTCATCCCAGGGCCCTGAGTTCACCAGTTTCTAAGCAGATTATTTCTTCTTGGATTTCTAAGGATATTGTGCTTTGCTACCATTTCCATGGTAAATCTTTCCCTACTTCTGTCAGAGCCCATTGCACTAGATCTGTAGCTTCTTCAGGGGCTTTCTTTAATGGTTTGGACACTAATTCCATTTTAGAGGCTGCTGCTTGGCTCTCTATGCACACTTTTACTAAACATTACAAGCTGGCCTCCATTTCTTGGTCCAGAGCAGGATTGACAAGGGCTCTTTTCCATAGATTTGAGGAGAATTAATCTTTGCAGTCTTCTTCTACTCCTTCCACCTTCCAAGGTTCCAATTAAGCTATGGTACTCTCCATATGTAAAGAATACTGCAACATTGAATAGAAGGATATAGAATAGCTACAGTATGTAAAATCTTTCCATAACCATAGATGTCCTTTTCTTCTGTGTTTCATTATTCTGTCCCTCCTGCCTTCCCCTGCATCTTATCTCTTCCTTAGAAGATTTATTGTTGTTATTTCCTTAGGACTCTTGCTCCTCATGGGGCATTCTTGTTCTGAGGATGGTATGTGCAGACGTCCTTTTATGGCTGATGTTGTCAAAGCAGATGTGCAATGTCCCACATACTGGCAGTAGCTTGAAGCTTTTGTATACTGGCCGGATGTCATGTCATAGGGTAGAATACAACTCATTTGTAAAGAATACTGCAACATTGATGAGAAGGACATATGTGGTTATGGTAAGATTTTATACAACTATTCCTTCTTATTCCTCTTTCTTCATTCATAACATTCATGTCTGTGACTCTTTCCAGTATGCATACTTCCCCAGAGTAGCTTATTTATAATGCATTCTATGTATCCTTGATGATCACAACAAATCCTTTATTGCAGTATGCTAAAACATGTTGTAATGCACATTGCCCTGAGTACACTCTTCTACTGTGGTGGTGGTGCTGTGGTAGCATTGTAGCCTCACAGTAAGACATTGTCCTGTTCGATTCTCAGCTAGAGCATCTTCTGTATGGAGACATGCGTGAATGGGCATACCTTCATAAAAATCTACTGCCAATCATTAGCGGACTGGAGTTCCGCTGTGGCGACCCCTAACCAGGAAAAGCCGAAAGACTCAACAACTGAGTACACTCTTCTGTAACGTGCTACTACTGCATTTATTGCATTAATTTTATCCCTAGTGATCATTGTGATTGTCTGCATAATTTCACAGAGTAAGTTTGCCCATAGGTAAACTTGTCTGGATGTTCTATATGTGTTTGTGCTGCTTTACATGGTTTCCTGATTGGCAACACTGTTGGTGGCCATGAATCCTCACTTGTATTTGTGTAAGCATGATGCTGGGCATGCATATGCAATTAGCACTGCTGCTCATGGCGTGAACATGCAAACTCTTTATAGCGGCACGGAGTTTATTGAATCCCTGGGTGCATTTTTCCAGGACATGGTTAATATCTTCAGATTATGAGAGCTATAAAGAATAACCATGTAGATGTTTGTCTTAGAGAGAGCAGTTGTAGGATGCGCATTAAGCATAAGGTGTATACCAGAATTAAGATGCTTACACTCATCAAGAGTATCTCATGCTGGATTAATACCATATAGAAAAAGAACCAAGAATGGAGCAAGACCTTAACACATAGCTTAAGGTGAATCCATAATCCACCCTACCTCTTGAAGCAAGAAATCTAGACAAAGTCATAAATAATGGGAAGACAGAAATAGGGACATTTTTTAAAGATTGCTTTTACATAGAAAGTTGATAGAGTAACAGGTTTTACACTAGCTTGAATTATTTGAAGGGTATGAAGTCTGCAACTCAAATGTCTATCTCTATTTTTTTACTTCAGCCCTCAATAATTTGCCAATAATGTGCCAGAAAACCAAAATTTTATTAGTAACAGACCAAAATATGAGGCAAAAATCTGGACATTCTGTGACAATCTGGCTAGTTAAGAGGTATGCTCCTGAATCAGCTAACAAACTATATTTGAAACTATATTTGGCATATAAAAATTGTGGAAGGCTTCCATAAAGGATGACCTATCCCTCCCACCAATGATATTTAATCATGACCCTAGAGCAGTTTTAATGTATCCTGCAAATATCTGAACAGCTATGCTCTCTAACTAATTGTTGTATATTTGGCCACCATCATTTTATCAGAAAACAAATAGTTGTATAACATTCCCACCTCCCAGAAAGTATGGTCACCTATTATGGCATTTGTTAGCCATTCCACTAGTTAATAATTTACTTTCCAACATAACATTATTCAGGTTAGTAATTTAACTTGAGGGCATCTTTTTTCAGCTGTGTATGCTGCAACCCCCCCCCCCCAACCCCCTGCTTACATCCAAATGTGTGTTTAATAGCTCTGTCTTCATTTATGTCAAGAAGTTAGCCAATTCTCATTTTCTGACAAGTAAAATTCTATAAGGTGTAGAAATCATCTACCTCATACAAGAAGTTAATACCAGTAAGGCTGAGTAAGGAGAACAATGTATTACTAATATATAACAGACATCCTCCTCTGGTAATTCTCTCTGTATCACTGATGCCTGGGAGACACTTGGGGTAATTATTCATCGCATTATTACAGCCAGCTAAGCGATCATCCTGTATAAAGTAAGACTGAAAACATTAGATCATATCAGATCAAGATAGACCTACAGACTCTGAAAGACCAGAAGAGTCTTATCTGATTTCCACAAAGCTTACAGTACACCTTGTGCCATATACTGAGTAACTGAATGAGAAATGTGGATATCATTTAACTGTATTCACTTAAGTGCTTAAGAACATTGCTTTACAGTATTAGCTCTGGGGTTCAGTCCTCATAATCTTTCTCTCACTGGCTGTGTGAAGTTTTAATGTTTTTCCTGTCACTTCATAAAGTTGTTTTGATTTTACTTCCAAAAGTGTGATGGTTGGCTGGCTTCTCTGAAGTATATATATAATATATATATATATATATATATATATATATATATATATATATATATATATATCTTTATATATATATATAATATATATTTATAAATATTATATTTATCCTTGCTCAGGTCATGAAAATGGTCCACAATCACCAGTTAATTAATAAATTAATAAATGAAATGTTATTCACAGACAAGAGAAAGTATCAATGATGGCATGGCTACTTGTTTTTTTACTAGGACTGGAGATGTCTTTGGTGAATGCTGAAAATTTCATCACCTTTGAGTAGGCCCTTGGAACAGAACCAAAGCATACATTTCTCTTTGTGTACTGTCTGAATTGTTATCTAGTACAAGTTCTGTGAGGATTATCTGATCTTACCATTGGCTTAGTGCATGAATCCAACTGGTAGTTGGTCTTGGGGAATTTTAGTCTCTGAGCTGATGATAAGAAAAATGAACTCACCTTGGAATTCCGTAATCTTTTATAGTGCGTTGGCTTCAGTTAGGCAGTTACCATCGCCACACTTTGATAAAGGCACTTATTAGACTTGATTTTCAAACTGCATGGCTAGTGTTCAGATTATGGAATTAGTCTCTTGGCCTGAGCATGACATGGTACATATCAGACTGTGGTTTCCACCTGTATTGCCACCTTATACCGAACAGGTCTTTTGTAAAGACTGAATAAATGTCATTAGAAGTACATTGATTCCTGTAACCTGAAAAGCAGTCATTGCTGATGATCAACCTCTCCAGCTACAGCCCATAATATGCTGTATCTGATCACGTTGATATTACCATCCCTATCTATGTGCATCCTGGATCTACCACTCAGTGAAAACAGTGGTCTGGCCATGAAATATACACAATGCAGAAACTAGGACAGTAGCTGCAGCAAAGATGGTCGAAAATTTGCCTTGCCAGTAATAAACTGAGATCGGATGTACATTATTCAGTTTACAAAATGGAACTCTCATGTAAGTAGGTGTCTTTCTATTCAGTTATGTTTCTGCCACATTGAACCATTGAGGTCAGCTGTTATGAGAAATGGATAGGCTGAACAGCTCAGTCTGTCTAACTCAGTGTTTTCTTCCTCTGAGTGAGAAAACATTGTATGCTTCATGACAGATAAAGTTGACAAGATTAAATAATCATTCCACATTAACTTGTCTATAGGTGCATTTCATTATGTTTGACACCAGAAATTTGGACTGCTACTTTGTTGTTTGGTTATATCAACTTTGACTAAGGCATAAATCTGCTCTCAACATTTTATCCAACTTACTGTGAGCTGGATACTGGATCATTCAAGGCTAGTAAAACATTGTCTCTAATCATAAGATCCAGATAATTTCTAGATTGTCAATCCTTGCTGAGGACAGAAGTGTTTCCATTTTCATAATAACAGCTCTGGATAACCCTTAATTGTAGAAAAAAAACAATGCTTGGTTGAGGCAAGTTCAAATCAATGATACTTTATTCAAACTCAGGGACCATTTTGGCAATTTAATAGTTTGCCTTATTGTTGATTCTGATGCAGATGTAATATTCTTAAACCATTGATCTAAAGCTTCCTGAAATATATCCAAATCAGCAACGTTCCATTAGCCTCCCTGCTCTAGTGTACAAGAAAGAACTTTTTCACCATAGAGCTAACAGTAGTTAGACTTGCCATAAAGTTGCTATTCCTTGTAAAGTTAGTTTGAATTACAAACCCAATACCTAGTGTTGCTGCTTGAGCTTTATCATATGGGCATTTGTGAACTAAAATTAAATCACCTGTGAATGATCTGTAATATATCGAAAAGAGGGAAAGATGTCTGAGTCTCTCACAATAGGATAAATGACAAAGACTTTCATCCTGTCTTGTGATGGTCTTCTGAATGTGCTCAATCTTATTCAAATGAGGTAATCTCATTGCCGAAAAAGATTTACAATATTGTATTACTGGACAAATGCTACATGTATAAAGCTTAATCAAGACATATTTGCATTACTGGAGAAATATTATTAGATATTTTTAATAACCCCTTAGCATTTCCTAATTATCAGTTTAACATGTTCATCAAATCACAGTGTAGAGTCCACCAGTATACCTACATTCTTAACTGTGCTGGTGGTTTGGAGGATATAGTTATCCTGTGCATATGGGTATATGAGGCTATTTGATCCATACTGAATCACCAAACACTTACTGTTGTTAAATCGCATGCCCTTGTTTCTTACCTATTTAGTTAAGCTGTCCAAACTACTACTAAGAGAATGATTTTCCTCAGTGTAGTTGACTATGCAACCTATTTTAATGTCATGAGCAAATTTCCTGAGCCACAAATTTTCTAATGCTGGGCAGTCCGACATCAACAAGCCAAATAGTAAGAAATCCAAACCATATCCTTGAAGAATACTTTTACCAATAGACTTGTAGTTCAAATAACAATTTTTAATTCTAATTCTATACTGCTAATTGAGCAACCAAACCAACTGGTAACCCATCTAATCTCATATGGGTTCGTGTTAGTTTTAGAAGCACAAAGTACAAAAGTACGGCAATGGTGCAGGGCCAAAAACCATGAAAGCTAAAAATAAAAAGTCGGCCTGCACAACCAATGGTGAATTGTATAATATACTGTTTAATCACAATACAAGGTGACCAGCAAGCATAGCAGTTTCGGCAAAAGCCTTTTTCAGTGCTAAAATGCTGGCCTATTTTTTTTTTTTTTTCATATTGGTCTTACCCATGATGTTAGTAAAAACTGCATATGGGATGGAGTTAAGCACTTTTGTAAAATATAAGTATACACCATTGACAGCCAAGCACAAGTTAGTGGAATTTATGATATTCTCATAAAATTTAGTCATATTAGAGATACAGGAAAGTCAAGATAGAAAGCCATGTTGGTAGAGGTCAAAAATAAAATCAAACATGGATCTGAGCACACTCAAAATATGTCCCAAGGATACAGCCAAGATTAATCACTCTGTAGTCAGACAGACCAAGATGATTTTTCTGTAGAGGGATAACAACTGCCTCTTTCCAAATGCATGGAACAGAGCCTTCTGTAAGAGACCTCTGAAGCAAGTAGGTTAATAATGGCAATAATGCTTCTGTTATTCCCTTCTGAAACAAAAAAAAAACATTTAGACCATCTAGGTCAGCTGCAGAGTATCACTTGATGTTAATAATGCCCTTTTTATATCAACATCCTGTATTACTGGGCAAGTACTATTGAGGATATCTGGGTTAGGATTAATAGAATTGTTGGCATACAATCTATCAAAGAACCCATCAGGAAAAATATTAACTACACCCTTGAGATCATTAGTTAAATCATCACCCATTTTAGGGAAACCCCAGATGTTTCATCTTTCCCAAACCAGTGCAGGTGCTTATACAAGGCTTTAGGATTGTCAGTAGCATTGATAGCTAATTTTGCTTCATACTCAGATCACATTTTATTAACCAGTTTTAAGAATATTTTTTTATCTGTTATAATATTGCCTATTATCCAAAGTAGGAAGAGAATTAAAGAATCCCCGTAGTCTTTTCTTCCTAAACTTAAAATGTGAAAGCCTACTATTCCACCGAGGTGGATAGTTATTGCTAACATTAGCAGCATTACCAATGGGTACAAAAGGTGATACTACAGAATGATTTCTTGCATCCAGTACATCTGCCAGCCCTTCTACTTTTATTATATATGGGGAGGATAGAACTTAATTAGTGTCACATGTTAGCGATCTTAGGATGATTTCCAAAGACAAGGTAATGCTTCAAGATGCAGTATTAGCCATTTTCAAGACATTTTCTGCCCTTTACAGAAATATTACCTTCATGCTTAAGGATGATGATCCATGCCCTAGTGTCATCTCACCTACACTATTGCAATATCCTTTATGTCTGCTTATGCATGAGGTCCATGCATGAGTGTAGCTAGTGCAGACCTCATCAGCAAAGCTTTCGGCTGGAACTTCAGATATATGCATATAACAGTTGTCTTACAGGATTTGTTTTGTTTGCTGGTTTTAAGTAGGTATCTGTTTAAGACTGTGGCACATAAATTCTGACCTTTGTATAACCTGGTACCTGCTTTTCAAAAATAGTTGTTGGAGTCCACAACCCTGACAAAGGTCTTCAGGACCATCAGGTGATAAAGTTAAGGTTATTTCATGGGTCCTTTTTGAGACACCTAGCAGGCTGTCTTTTGTCTATATTGCTTTTGTCCTTTAGATCTGTCCACTTCTCCGATTTAAACATGCATATATAAGACCCACCTTTTGGAAGTTCCTTAACTGACATCTATTTTAGGAGGATCAGATATATTGTCTTAGTAGGGCAAATTCTCTTTTTATTTTTCCTACTTTATTTTAGTTATTTATTTTAACTTATTGTACTTTTTAACTCATTAACATTTTAATAACACCCTTGCAATATTATTTCATAAACTATAATGCATAATGGACTGGCATTTAAATGTGTAAACATACCAATAAACAAACAAACACAACTACTTTAGATAATCCCAAATATTGCACAAGCCAGGTTGATTATTGACTATGGCCAGGTTGATAACTGACTAGCGGATTCAAGAAAAGACCTGCTATTTCACTGACAGAACCCAGGTCAGGATAGACCTCGTTCACTACACTGAAACTGTAACTAATTCAAAGGTCTGTCTTAACAGCTCTTTTATTAATGGGAACATGAAATGAGTTGCCTCAATATTGATCATTGTTACTTGAATATCCAAACACAAGATCAATTAACTATGTCAGCAAAGGCAATTCCTAGTATGCATCTCTGCAAATGGCTTAAACTATACCAACAGTAATGCACCTGTTTGCAACTTAACCAAGTACCTAGGGATTGGCCAAAATCATTCAAGAGAAGTCAAGGCCTAGCAAAGAAAACTTACAAGGATAAGACAGTGAGTAGTATACGATCAGCAAACTATAGCATGCAGACTCAAATCTACCCTCTTCAGGGAGGCTAGTGAGTACACATAATTAGAAATGAATTCCCAGAAAGTGGAGACATTTTGAGATGGCCCATGGTACTTCCAGTCAACTCAGGCTAAGCTGTCATTGGCATATACATTCTTTGAAGGGTTTTGGTGAATATATTTGAAATCTCAGAACCTTTATGATGCTCTCATCTCACAGAATCCAATGTACAGTTTGCATCCAGCCTATAACTAACAAAGAGCTCAAATCACCTTAACAGCACTGGATACATATGAGTTGCTCACCAAGCGAAGTGAAACTCTTGCCTACACTCCAAATTCAACTTGAAGTGGCTTAATAGTTTTGTGAACAAGAACCAATATAATGGGTCTAAATAGAACTCACAAAGTCATAAGAAGCATTTAAGATAGCAGCAGGAAACAGTTATGCAGTAAGGTATAAGACACCTTATCAACTAGCTATCTATAAGTTGTGCTGCACCCCAAGATCATACATAAATGTGATTGGCAAAGAACTTATACTCACTCATTCAGCATGACAGCAGAGTTAGGGTTGTTACCACATTATGATACTGAGGGAATCTTGTTTGGTGAGTGGAGCACTCCCTGATGAGAGCTCAGTAGTGTCACTGTATTTTAAGGTGTAGTGGTGGTAGCAGGGTTGCTTGGGAACTCTGTGCTGCCTGTAGGGTTTTTCCTAAATGCAAAGCATTTTTTTTTTTAATTCAGAGTTAATGTGCTGCTTAGATTTTGTAGCAAAACATCAAATCAACTAGGAAGGGAGACTGATGCAGTTCATCTCATGTGAGTTAGTCCACAGAGAACAACACCTGGTCTAGAGTTTATGAATCACATTCAGTTTAGAGGGTGGGAGTCATTTGCATGTGCACTCCATGCATGCAGTACTGTGGTTACCCAGTGGGATATGATTGTGTACAGAGATTTACCGCACTATGTTCTTGTTTTTTATAAATCACTTTGGGCTTTGATATGAAGTTCTACTGCATAACATCCCTACTTTATGGAGCACGGTTTTTCTGACAAGCATGCATAGTAAGGGGCATGTTCAAGTTGGGCATGTTGCCACTTAATAGAAGCCTCCTTAGTCTTAATTTTTCTTCTTCTGAACTGCAGCTGAATTGATACATGCTTTTAAGAAGACCATTTTAATTGTGCACCAGACAGGAAGTAGAAATGCCTCCTGAGGATGGTGGGTATCCTGAAAAACATTGTGAGATACGTAAAGTCACATGCTGCTTTAAAGTTATTAAAGATATTTCAAGTTAATTCTTCTCCAAAAGCAAAAACAGGCACATTCTGTGTCTTGCACAGTATATATTGATTTTGCATAATGAAATGTGTTAGAATTTAAATTTAAAAATCTTTGGAATGTGTACCCTGGTTTACTTTTTTTCTGAATACCTGTATGGTTCCCATCTGCTTTTATTTTCAATATTAAAAGGCATTCAGACCAGAGGGGATATGCTTGTGGTGGTGAGGGGGCTACATTCTAGATACTGTCTTAGCATGCTGCTCCAGATGTCTATGCTATCTTTAGTCTCCATAGAAAACTAGTGGACTTATTAACAAAACCAGCTTTGGCAGATACTAAGAGTTATGGTAGATCTAAGTGAAATGTATTTTGGCCAGTGTGCAGTATTTGTCCTAAAGATGGCAGAGATGATAAAGAGTAAGTGGTCAGCAGACAGCTCTCCCATATGATGAAGTAGACTGAGGTTGCCTGTCATGGAAGCATCCTCTTAAGAAAGTCAGAGGGCTAGTCCCAAGTACCAAAGTGTGTTGACGGAACTTGCTTCAAGGCAGCACATTATGAGGAGGCAGTATGAGCACGGGGGTGTCAGTGATGGTAGTCTTTATATGAATTGCACATGCTACACATCGAAGTAGTCTCGGGAGTAGGGGAAGAAAAATAAATATCTTTCTCTTCTCCAGGTGATGCAACATGATGTTCAGGTATTCCATTTTATTGCAATAACAGTAATTGAAAGACCAATCTCTTATAAAGGAGAGAACACTCACCCATGGAGTGTTGTGCAATGCTATGCTTGTTAAGGCAGGGGAAATAAATAAATCAGTTGGACACCAGAGGTTCTAAATAGTGAAGGTGACAGGGGGAAATAATGCATCACTCAACATAAGACATTGACCAAAATATAATTGAAATATCATTTAAAATCACCTTATCTGCTAATATATCACTGCAAATAAATTAAGTCTGACGAATACCGTCTCCAAGATATGATATATAGTACAGTTCCTAGATGGATTCCAGAAATATGCACTGCAAAGTAATACATTCCAAAGTAACCTAGAAATTACATGTCTCAAAGCATATAAGCACAGTCCAGTGAGATGTCAAGGACCATATTTGTTTCATTGTGAGCTCCGTTTGCAGTACCTTGCCCATTTTAGGCATAACCTATTTTGGAAGAGCCAAAGAAAACATCTTGAAGAGGGGAAAAGGAAGACCTCTGTTAAATGATGGCCCTGTGCTCTACATATCTGAATGACATAAGGTAGTTTAAAATCCTACATCATGATCTAACACTTCAGGGGTGCAGTAGAAGAATATTCTAACATTTTGCCAAGTAGAAAATTATGTTCAATAATAGCCTCGCATCAAGCTCTGTGCCAACTGAATGGTGCACAGCAATAGTTATCCCACTCCACAAAGGGGGAGCCACCACTGATCCCGGGAACTATCGACCTATTAGCCTGACGAGCCTTGGTCTGCAAGGCCATGGAACATATCATCATGGAACTCATAAACAAAGACATTGGTAACCTTCAAGCTCTGGATCCTACCTAGTTCGGGTTTGTGAAAGGCAGATCATGCCTCCTGAACATGATCAACTTCTTTGAGGCAGTCACCAAAGCCATGGATGAGGGTAAGGTGGTTCACACAGCCTATCTTAACTCACCAAGGCTTTCAACACCATCCCCCATTCTGGAATTATAGCTAAACTCACTAAACTAGGTATAAATCCCTATGTCACAAGATGGGTTGCCAACTGGCTCACTGACAGAACCCACACTGTACAAGTTGCAGACTCCAAATCTGACCTCAAGGCAGTGACAAGTGGAGTGCCACAGGGTTCCATCCTGGGACCTCTCTTGTTTGGTATCTACTTCTCTGAAGTACAGGCTAACACAGAAGGCCTCTGGCTGATGAAGTTCGCAGATGACTGCAAACTAGGAACCATAGTCAAGTCCCCAAATGATGTGGACATCCTACAGAAGGGCCTCACTGAGACAGATGCCTGGTGTCAAAGTCATGGCCTGAACCTCAATGCCAAAAAGTGCAGTGTCATCCCCTTTGGTACCTATGAATTACCACATAGGCAGCAATCTACTTAACACCGAATGCGTGATAAGAGACCTTGGGACCCAGGTGGAGAGTAGTCTCTCCTTTGATAGTCACATCACCACAGTAGTCAGGAAGTCCTTCTACGTGGCACACCTCATCATAAAAGGGTTCTCATCCAGGAAAAAAGAGGTAATTTTTCCCCTCTACTCATCACTCATTAGACCCATTATAGAGTACAACGGCCCTTTTGGAATGTACCTCACAAGACATCTGCAGCAGCTGGAAAGGCCACAGAAGTACCTCACAAAGAGGATTACTGGCCTCAAACAAATGCCCTACAATGACCACCTCAAAAAACTCAAGCTTTACTCAGTAGCATATCGCTTACTCCGAGGTGATCTCTGCCTAACATAAAATCTATGTCAAACCCAGAACTGTTGGAGATGCTACACCTAAAGAAATACCAATCCCTCCAAGCTACACTCTCTAGGGACCTAAACCTTGTCACCACAATAAACAGGACACACTGGCGGGATAGATTCCTGTCTCAAAGACTTCCTGTACTCTGGAACAAGCTACCCATCTATGTCAAGCAAAGTTCTTCATTAGCACTCTTCAAGAAAAATCTTGATGAGTGGATAGGAAATAGGAAATACACCCCGGGGATCACTTCTGTGTCTCTGCTGGACAGTGGCACAGGAAAATAACTTTCTTGGGTGGAATAGCTATGGTACCTTGCTGGCTAGGCTTACCTATGCCCTTGGGCCGATAGCCTAGTACCTACCTATAAACCTATGAACCTATGAACCTATGTCTCTGTAACAAATTAGACAAAGAAGTATTCCTTAACTGTGAGAGGTCTGTTGCTGTAAACTACACAAGAGTGAAACACATAGCATTTCCTATACCTGAGAATTCTGTCCAAGATATCAATCATGAGAACATCTCTCAACAGAAATTTTGAGTATTCTGAAATGAAATTTGACTTCAGGATTACATATGCAGTCATTAAGCAAGTTTCCTGAATTTAATTGCATCTGTTTTGATTTTCTGCTTTGTAATTCATAAGTTGCCATGTTTGTTTCATCACAATAAGTAACACAAATAGCCTTAGCACTGATCCTTTCACAAAAATAACATTAAACAAATTCAGGTTCTTTCAACTCTTCAGAATCTTTAATTTAAATTGAAAAATTGAAATCCAGAATGGACAAATTATAAGAGAATTTTAGTAATATGGATTTACCAACACTTTACTAGTGCAACAGTTACAGAAAATGCAAGAGTTATAGTTGTCATTAACAGAAATGTATAGAAGAATGCAGTAGGAAAATCTATTGAATTTATATTGTAATACCTTACTCAAGGACTTAAAAATAAGGAGCAGGAAGTATAACCTAAAAATATATGGTATACCTGAAAAGTGGAAATAAATAGTTTGGTGCCCTTCACTACTTGTATTCCCAATTTATTACATCTAGGATTCCAGTTGAAATTAACAGAGCATACATATCTAATGCTAAATTTATAGATGTTTCCAATGTACTCCTAGGTCTTTTACTGTCAAATGTATGTCTAAATTGGAAGAAAGAAAGGTACTTAATCCTGCTACATAGGTAATCAACAACCAGACAAGATGGGATTAAATATTTCTCATCAAACATTTGGTTAAAAAAGAAAGCCTTTTGGAACTTACTATGGCCTTAAATCTAAAAACATAAAGGTTAAACTGTTATGCATAGCAAGTCTGAAAATATTTTTAGCTACTGCCCAGAAAATATTTTATACTCCAGACAAGGCATTTATATGTACAACAAAATAACTTCATTGCAAACAGTGAAAGCATGGTTTGACTTATTCTCTTAAAAGACAGGCTGGAAATGAATAATGTAAAACTATTTCCAATATTAAGAATGCAAAATTCCAGCTAAGAAAAACGCAGATAGTCTATTCTTGGATATTTTTTCAGTTTTTATTTCTTTTTTAGTGTTTAGCTAAATTCTAATATGCTTGCTTTAATATTTCAGTCTTTAATAAGGTAAACAGGTTTTAGGGGTCAGAAGAACTCGATATATGGGTATGTTGATAGTAAGGTATTTCTCTAATGATCAAATGTTTTTGGTTGGGATTTATAAAGGCTTAAAGGGAGGACAAAGACTTAATTCATACATTTCTCCCGTCTTAGTAAGGCTTTTCAATTCTTATACTACACTACTACTGAGGTTTTTGACTATTGAGGGCATCAGCATGGAGGTTGACATTGTGTTCAGAGCTGCATGTTAATGCAGCAGTCCATGGGAATGGTTAATGTTATTTAATCATTTGTTCTCCCCAAGAAATGCTAGTGGCCTTGAATTAATGGCAGAGAGCTATTCACAGAATAAATCAATCATGTAAAATTTCACTTTTGGTGGGTGGCCGTGGTGGTGCGATGGTTAGCATTACCACCTCACACTAAGAAGTTTTCTGGTTTGCTCCTTGGCTGGGGTGCCTTCTTTGTGAAGTCTGCATGTCCTCCCTGTCATTGTGTGGGTTTTCTCTCGGTGCTCCGGTTTCCTCTCAAAGACATGCTGTAGGTGGATTGGACACTCTAGATTGGCCCTAAGTGTGAGTGCATGTATGTGCCTTCTGTGGAAGGTTAGGTGCTGGGTTGGCAACTTGACACTGTAAAACTCCACTGCAATCATGAGTGGACAGGTGATCTACTATGGTGACCTGTAACTGGGAAAGCCAAAATAAGAAGTAAAATTTCACTCTTGGATGAAAAAGTGAACACAGTTAAATTTTCTTTTCATCCATCTATTCTAATGGGAGTGCCTACATTGCAGGTAAATTCAACTAAGACATGGGGTGGGAGATGTGCGTGTGTGTGTGCGTGTGCGTGTGTGTGTGTGTGTGTGTGTGTGTGTGTGTGTGTGTGTGTGTGTGTGTGTGTGTGTGTGTGTGCTAGACCATAAACATGGGGTGAATGGATGAGTGTGACAGACTGTTGGGAGGCTTGTTTGTTGATTAGTGTATGTGTGTGGGTGGGTGCTTTTGCTAATGTATTCTATGGAATGCTAGGGAGAAAAATGGAGCTGTTGAGTCATACAGTTGGCAGTTGGCTGCTGAGCATTTCAAGGACATGCTAATTAGACAATACATATTTCTTTCTCTCTGTCACCAGACCTATGTCTATACACCATTTTCCATTATCATTGTAACTGACCTAACAGCAGTAGACAGTTATTGCAAGCAGTGAGCCTTTTTTTGAATACTAGGGTTTTTCCTTCTCTCTTTCATGATAGTAAAATTATATTGTAGCAATGTTTCTTATTTTATTTTCTGATTCATTTCTTATGTCTCTTTTCAAAGGTTTAGCATTTTTACAATTTTATGCTTTTTTAATTATTATATTCACAGCATGTTAACTATTCACAAATTTCATTCATAAGCACCTCTAGTCTTGCCAGTTTATTTAAGCTTAACAGCAAAGAACCCTGCTAATTTGGTTGTTAGCTTTAGTTAGCTGTTTAGATGGTGAGTTGTTTGTTGTCCTGACAATGACCTTTCATATTATTTATTTACTTATTTGTTTGTTTGAATTTGTTAAATAAGATAGAGCACTACTTTCAAGTGACCAGTTTCACTTTCAGATAAGGAAAAATGTAAATTTTACATTTACAAAGACCTGCAGAAAGTTGTACAGTGCAATACAATTACTGTGATTTCACAGGTAAGTGTGTATGTAATAATGTAATACGTACAGTATAGTTACTGATTTTCAGCATACATATATGGTTATCTACAAAGTGTCATAGAGACATACCATACACACACACATATATATATATATATATATATATATATATATATATATATATATATATATATATATATATGTATGTATATAGATGTATATATATATATATATGTATATATATATGTATATACATGTTATCAGCAAAATGTCATTTAGAAACACATTTTAAACAGTCTGAATAATGTTTGGTAGCAATGCACATGTACAAAGCACAAAAAAAACAGAACCTAGTATGTAATAAGAACTCAGGAAGATGCACTCCACAGAGACTTATGGGTTTAGCACATTAGTCTTTCATTAACAGACTTCCACAAAACCATAACACTTTTCATTTAATCACATCTTAAATAACCTTCAACCTTAATCATGATTACAAAAGTAATACCTAATTAAAAACACAAACATACAATAAGCATGCTAATTTAGTATGATAAAGCAATTGTACATCAATTCACAACAATAATAACTATAAAAATATATCTATCCTATGTTACCAGTACTAAACTCGTAAACTCTAATAAACTGTTGTTTACAATTTAGTTGCCCTGTTTTTCAAAACAGTTATTAAATTAATGTTATCATTCAGTCATGGAAATATGTATGGCTGCATTCAATTTGAACTCCCATTTAATTTCTTTCTCACAATCTCCCCACTTATTGTATCCTACTTAACTTTCTCAACATGTGTGCATGTGTATGTAATGCTCTGACTGAGCCCTGCTTACATATAGTACAACAGTGCTGATATATTCAAGTTCTCAGACTCTTCTCTGTCTTACCAACATAATATGCTGGACACATGGCACAACATGCACTGTACATTACAACTTTTATTTCATAGTTAAACCTTCCCTTACATTGCAGTAACTTGACCATTATATACTGACTGCCCTTATCTGTTACAAAAACATAAGGACACTGTTCACATCTACCACATTTTTTCATACTCCCTACTTTATCCAGTTAATTATTTTTGTCTTTGTCTCTCTTGTTGAATCTCTGATCTTTACATTTAAACCTCTGTTATATACAAACCTGGGTTTTTCACCTAGTATGTGTTCTGAAACATTATATACTCCAAAAATATACCAAAATGTATTAATAATATCTTTTATCTTGTAAGAGCCAACTCTATATTTGATAATCATGGCCCTATCATATAGTGGTAGCTTTGTAAGTTTAATCACAAGAGTCTTCATCTTATTCACCTTTCTGGGTTTACTCCTCTTATTCAAGATAGGCTGAAAATGTTCTCTTCTTAATTGTACTATATATTCTTTTACCTCATCCACTAAATGGAAGGGGTATCCTTTTTTCAGTATATTTTTTTTAATTATTATAATTTTATCATTAAGTACTGTGTCCTCAGAGGTAATTATAGATGTCCTGATCAGTTGTCCTTTTATCAAACTCCATTTTTGATAGCTGGTGTGACAACTCCTGCAATGTAGGAATGCGTTATTAAAGGTAGGATCCTAATATATTTAATTATTTAACATTTGTTGACCAGGAAAATCCAGCTAAGGCAGAGTCTATTTTAAATGGAGACCCAGGGAAAAACACTCCGGATCCATGTATTTGGAATGTTGGAGGAAACCAGAGTACCCAGAAAAAACCCTCACTAATGCTGGGAGGACATGCATACTCTGCACTGAAGGCACTCCAGCCAAGAATCAAACCAGAGAACCTCTTGCTGTGAGATGGCAATATTAACTGCTATACCACTGCACTATGTTAGACTGGAAGCAAAAAATTCTTTTCATCCTTATGTATGTAGACATCTAAATAATTAATATTTAGCTTAGAGTATGAGTAAGCGAGTTTTAAAAATTCAGTTGTCTGATTAATGTAGTCTATAACAGGCTCATAGGTTCATAAGTGTTTACTAGGCTAACAACCATAAGGGCCTTTTTAAGCCTAGCCATGCATCCCAAATCTCTGACAAGTTCTGATACCCTTGATAAGTGTAAGCATGGGCCTGGAAGATGAATCATTTATAGGTTACCTGTTTGCATCAGAGACATAGGTGCCAAACCAGGGATGAATTCCAGGTTTCCCATACAATTGTCCAAGTTGCATTGGATTAAGGAGGAACTCTGTTTCACATGGATGTGGAGCCTGTTCCATAGGTGGGGTAGTCTCTGGGATACATAGCTATCATTCCAGCAGGTACTATTTATATCATACACAAGGTTTAAGTGTTTAGAATGAGTAATTATGTTACTGATTATTTTGTGGAAATACAGGAGGTCCATCACTGGGGTCTGACAATGCCCTGTATGCCAGGCATAGACCTCCCCTCAAAAGCCTGTAGGAGCCAGAATACAGGGATAGGGCCTCAAGGTGGTCTGCATAGGACATTTTATTTATTTATTTGGAAGAGAAGTTATGCACTGTATTCTTTTAGTGAGGAACATCTGTGGACATTCCAGTTGTTGGATATGCCTGGTTAGGTACATACCAAAGGGGGCATTGTACTCAATGATAGGTCTGATGAATGCCAAATCCAGTGGAACAATGACTTCCTTGGACTTAGATGCCATAACTTTGTTTATAAGTTGAGCAACATAGAATGATTCCTCAGCACTGTGGACACGTGAGGATCAAAGGCTAGATTACTATCTATGTGTGTCTCCAAGTCCCTGACTACTGGGTAAACTCCTGTAACTGCACTTCAGTACCCATACACTAAATAAAACATCATCTAAAAACATAGGTACTTTTGTCATTTTTCTTGGTATGTGCTACTATGTATGAAGTTCTTCATCTACCATACTAAAATCAAATTAGCAAAAATGGGAGTGTATGCCACCCCATAGCTACACCACTTATTTGTTTAAAAAATTTGCCCTTGAAAGAAATAAAATTATTTTTCAGCAACCGTCACAAAAATCACATCAGCCATATATTCAAGCCTATCAAGGATATATAAAAAAAACCAAGAGTCTTTTAACAAATGTGGGAAAATCCTATAAACATTCTTTAATGTCACATCAATATATTTGGAAAGTGATTCCATTTCAGAACCACTTACTGAAACAATAGGTCTAAAAGGTGGATCATTTATGTTAGTGTGTATTTTGTTTATACCAATAATTGTTTTCTAGATCGTCATCTTTCAAATATCTATATAATCTGTCAGAAATATCATTGATAATAAATTAAACAGCATTAAGTTAAAAGAATGATAAGCTACATTAGCTTTGTTTCTAGAAACCTGTGCATATTGTTCTGAATCTGTTAGTATAATATTTATTTATTGACATTTAATTACCGGGAAAGTCCAACTGGGTAGAAGCCTATTTTCTGTGGAGGCCCAGGGAGAAAATCCCAAATTAATACAAAACATTTTAAGAAAAATAATATACAATCTTCAAAAATAAAATAAAAACATCTGCAGTCAATCTTCAAAAATTAACAAAAACATTTGCAGTTTAAATAATTATAACATAATATAAAAATGGTTAAGAATTCATGTAAGGTATATGACAATCATTTAATAGTTAGAGAAATTTTAGACAGTTTATAAAGAAATTAAAGGTAAGTTAGTCTAATACAAGCAGGAACTGCAATATTATGTGAGGGAAAAACAGGCTAATGGTATATTTAGAGAGAAATTCAAGGAAGAGCATTAGATAGCAGTAAGGAAGTAACTGAAGAAGGGAGAGTAAGGAGGTATAAAGAATGAAAAGGTACTTGTCCAAATTTAGGGATGTAGTTTATCCTGGTTTTGAGCAAGAAAAGAGCCAGATTTTTGCTAGGAAGTCTTTCAGTGTGGTTTTGAAAGATGGGAGGGAGGGTATAGACCTGATGGATACAGGTAAGGAGTCCCAGGCCTTAGCAGCCTTTTACAAGTACAGACAATGCCCAGCAGATTTGCTAGGTCTGTAGACAGACAGGAGATTTTCTTCACCGAATCACAATGATTGACTGGGAATATAGTTGTGTAGAATGTTTTTTAGTGCTGGACAGGCAGATGGATGCTGGATAATTTTATAGATGGTAAGAAGTTGTGTAAATGTTAGCTGATGTGACAGTTCTAACCAATGTAGGCTTTTTAGTGCTATACGATGGTGGGTTCTGAAAAGGTCTGATAATAGACATTTTCCCCACATAATGCACCCAATCCATAATCAGCAGACCTTCACATTTGTCAGGTTTTGTAAGTCTGATGGATTTGTTTCCCAAAATGTCAATATGTATTATCCTTTCATTATATGTTAAATTGTAAAAACTATTGTTTCATCTAATTTATTCCAGAACTCTTGATTTCTCTTTTATGTATTTTTTCAAATATTGTACATGCAGGGTGTAATTGTAAATTATATCGTTTTTGTTCACAAATGCTATAGCCCTTGTGATCTAATTACAAACATCTTGATGCACAATAGACAGATTCAGCTTACTTATAAATAAGTTAAGTTCAAGAAGAATGTCCACCAAGTCAAGGCTCTCAGAGGGAACAAAAGTAAACCCTCTTTCAAATAACTTTAAATGTTCCTGTGTTATTTCCACATGACTGAAATTTTATACTTTAAAGCTACTAGACACAATGATATTAGCAATTCCTAGACTCAATGATATTAGCAATACCTTGATTCAGTTTTTCAAATGATGGATGATGGCCCCACCTGCACCATTTCAATATATAATCCTTCCCCTTGGCTGTGTGTTGGTACCAGATCTGATACTGTTTGTTGAATTCTTTGTGTTACCTGGCTAAACATCCAGGTGTCCATGCCAGGACTACCTCTAAATAATTTTCCCAGTTGTTTTCTTCATTTGTTTTGTCTGTATTCCCTTGTGCATAGATATTGGTTTTGCTTGGTTGTTTCTCATCTTCTTCGAATCATAAACCTTTTGTTTTTATAGTCAAGTCTGTTCCTGACTAATTTCTTGTTCTTCCTTATTTTAAATTCCATACATTTATTCTCCACTTTACTAAAAATGCCTTCATAAGAGTATTCATGCCACTCAATCACTAAATCAGCAGTTATAGATGACTGTTGGTTGATTGGGATGTGATTATGCCTAGTTCTGCCAAGACAATTTTAGATTGGTGGGAGGTATTCATAAATGCCCTTCGGTCCATTCTGAAGGATTGTATTTAAAACCTTAAAACCATTAGGAATGTAATATGTGAGAAGTGGAATGCTTGGCATAAGTTAGACCATGAGAGGCAGGCAATGAGGATCTCTCAGTGGAGGAAGGGATGGAGTTCGGGAAATTAAAGGAAGATGCTATTTTGCCAAAGGAGTTTAATTTCAAACCAATTGCACTTAGGCAAAGGGATATTTTGATATTTACCCAGCTGTTCAAAGGCATCTAGCTCTTAGAGTGATAATGGAAGAAGCCCCCACATATGTGGAGGCAGTTGAAAGTCTAAGGGGTAGACCATATTTTTGTGGTTTATAACTGTACCACTTTAAAGAAGAGTTGTCAGAGGATGTTTGAAAATTTGTGACCAGAAAGAGCTAAAGCAATAGAGGAAGATTTCTTTTTGATGATTTTTTTTTTGGAATGGACTTGAGATAGAGAATAAAGGGGTTTGCTGTTACTAATTTTTTGGCTACAAGGAAAGCAGTCGAAGCTGCTGAAAGACACCATCCTCCCAGCATTAACAGCAGTAGTAAATATTATACTCCAGGAAATAACAAAGGGAAGTTTGGAGCATGTCAGATAATCAAATGAGGCTCTACACTGGGAAATTTGGCCCCTAAAAAATGCTTTGGTACAGATTTTCCAAGAAAAAGAAGTGTGATTAAGGACAGGAGGTAGAGTGAAGGTGAGAGCAAACATAAGATGATATGTGAATGCAGTTCACTTACTAAGAATGTATATATTCCAGATTGGTGACATATTCTCAATGAAGAGGAAAGGATAAAGGGTAATAAGTTAGTGTAGACATAGTGTTTGAAAGAATATTCAGCCTGTATCAACTAAGTTTTGGAATTATGACAGCCATTCTTGAGTTGTGTTGTGAAAGATGCAAATGGTTTCTTCTTTCTTTTTTTCCTTACCTTTAACAACTTTTTGACTGTCAATGTTATTTGCAATCTTGTTACTGAGCTGAACTTGAAGATAAGAATATCTTAACTAAAATTTCAATAAAGACTGTCTAATGTTATTCCTTCAGCTTTTCCCGGTTAGGGGTTGACACAGCGGACCTCCGTTCCGCTAATAATTGGCAGTAGATTTTCATGGTGCTGAGGTGCCAACTCAATGCCCAACTTTCAACGAAGGCACGCCCATTCACACATGTCTTTCAAACACCACTCAACTGCAGGGAGGTCATGCAGACTCCACACAGAAAGTGCTCCAGCTGAGAATCGAATGGGAGAACCTCTTGCTGTGAGGCGACAACGTTACTACTGCACCACCATGGCTCCAATAAAGGATGTCTAATATAGGACTAAATCTATCCAAGAAAGGGCACATTCTTAAAGATTTCAAAACCCTGTGTTCTGCACTAGTTGCTCATTCAAATGTTGAAATATGTGTTATGGTACATTGTAGCCTTACTCATGCCATTGGCAGGTATCACCTGCAATGATGTTTCTGCATGTGCTTGTTGTGTAAGGCCATTTCCAAATTGACTTTCTACATAATTTTAGCTTATTCTCAAATGTGTCATTTGACACTCATTAGATAACAATCATTTCCTTTCTCATGCAAGTGCTGCCACTATTCTACATATTTGCTTCTTGTCATGCCATACTCTAACAATAGGCAAGATGTCTCTCTTACCTTCTTTCTTTACTTTATTTCTCTAGCTGTACAAACTATAACAATGGAATATTTAATAAGAAATAATTTTGCTCTCTTCCCAGATCTCATGTGTCCATCCTTTGGGTCTCCGATGAGGCATTCATTGTTGCCTTAGCTACTGATATCCTATAATTCATCTATCCAAGGATTACATTATAAGTAAGAAGAGGTACAGTTTGCAAAATCCATCAAAACTCACCATTTTGGAACCCATTCTGGCCACAACTACAAAATTCTATTGTTCTGCAAACAGCAGGTCACTAGTACTGCTTTTGTGCTCAGTAAGTAGAAAAAAGTGGCACCTTTAATATTGTCCAAGTCTTTCTTAAGATTGAAGACCTCCTTTCTCAAATTAGACATATGCTGATAGATGTGGGAAAACCAAATGTTCCAAAGCACTACCTCCTGTTCATCCAGAAAAAGGAACAACCACTGCACTGCAATACTTCTGTTTTTTTTTTCTTCCATGAATTTCTTATCTACCAATTGCTTTCTTACTGACCCCTATTTATTTGTTCATTTATTTATTACTACATGGCCTCCCTTTATGTTCAAATATATTTTCTTGTTTGTTGTTATTTACTTTCACAGCCTTTCTAATAGTTTTTGAACAAAATAAATCTACTTAAACATTCAAACCTCTATCAACTGTTGGTGCAGATCCTTAAGGCCATTGCTTAAAATTCACTGCTTGGTATGAGAGAAAAAAAAATGACAGCCATTCAAGGTCTGACAATAGGAAAAACTTCACAAGATAATGAGAGGATACTACAATGAGTAAACCCAGAAAGAAAACGTTATGCATACGGATCACCTGAAGATTTGGACAGTGTGTAAAATGTGGCAGTAGCAGTGAGATACAGTGGTACAGTGAGATAAATCTCTGACTAGGATCCAGATAATGCATGTTCAGTTAGTGGCCTAGGTGCCGGTATGAACATGAGAATAATAAAGAGAGAAGATGGCTGACACCAGCTTGCTCACTCTAGAGGGAGAGAAGGAGATAGTATGTCCATTGTACCACTGGCTTCAGCTGAAGGATAGAAGTATTGTAGTATTGTAGTGATTACAGCCATTAAGTGGAGGAAGTTTGCTGAGTAATGCCAGAAGGTAGTCAGAAGCCACTCTTTGCAATCCTCAGAGTACACCAGCAGCAGTCTGAATGGGTTAGATGGGGTGGCGGCGGACCCTCATAAGTATGATGGCCTGCCCATGCCTGATTCCTGCTAGCTCAGTGAAACAAATAAGTGTACTGGGTCTCACCCCATTCAGGAAGTGAATGGACCAAAGAGCTCTTGCACTTCCAAAGGGATGAATGGGATTACTCTTTCCTCAGTGGGGAAAAAACACTTTGTTGAGCAGGGTGATGCCAGGAGGGCCTGACAGCCAGGACTGCAGATGACAAAAAAATGGATAGCAGCATATCCATATTCGGAATGAACTTTAAGCTACTAAGCTTTTAAGAGTTAACTAAGCTGAGCAGGCTTCATAAGGAATTTTTCATATTTACAGGTGATTAACTGGCTTGCCATCAAACTGAAGACATACAGTCATGAAAAACTAGGCCTGTTTTGTCTGAACTTGGCAGTTACTAATCTCAGCAAAATGAAAAGTGAGCTCTATTGAAAATGGCACATGGACTGCATCACTTATAAGGAGCTCTGCAGTATTCTTCAAGAAAAAAACAGGGAAAGTCTATTATTCTTCATAGATATATTTTCATCAAAATAATATTTTGATTCATTAAATGAAGTTTTAAGATTTTTTTTTTAATCTTGACTTTCCTTATAAAGCTTTGCTTACCTGAAGATGAGTTTCTCAAAATGTTCACATCCAGATTCTTCCATCAGGAGAGATATCTAGCAAAAGAAGTCTTCTGAACAAGATCTTCCTTTGAAGACTGATACTTTTCAACTTTTCAATAAAGACTGGATAACCTTTAAGAAAATAGTCTGAAATAAACTGATTTACTCAATGAAATGCTTCAGAAACAAAATCTCAAGATTCAAGACATCAAATTCTCAGCATCTGATGTTGATGGAATACTCCAAGAAAATGGAATGCATACTGACTACTCATAAGCAAAATAACTGGTTCTTAACAAAAATGGATGATTCAGGAAATTGTGAAAGAAGATTTAATATAAGAATATCTCTTCCAGAGAAAACTGTGGTTGATGACATTATTTAATTTCTTACTTCTTGAATTCCTAGTTTCCTTAACCAACAAGATGAACTGTTATATGGAATAGAGAGAGAGGTCATAGCTCAGTAGGTAAACCATCAACTTCTTCAAAAGCTCAACATTCAATATCTATTATTGTTATATTTATGTCTTATCTTGATAAAAAAAGATAGTCCTGAAGTCTGTTTGGTCTAAATCTAGTCTCAAACTTGGTCAGAATCTAATTATATACTACAATGATTATGCTACTAAGACTTTTGAAAAGAGAAAGAAATGTTGGGCATGGATTAATTCTCCAAGACAAAATAATATCAAAAATTTTACTTTTCTTCCAAACAAGAATTACATTTTTTCTTCACTCGGGTCCATGAACTTTAAATAACATTGATGAAGCTACCTCATTTATTAAAAATTTAATTCCTTCAGCAGCAGAAATGAAGTGGGCCGCAATATCTCTTAAGAAACATTCAGAGAAACTACAGTGGTCAAAAGTCAATAATAAAAACAAACAAAAAGGAAAAACATCTCATTCTCTCTCAGTCAAGAAGAGAATGACTGATGGGGACTTCAAAGATGGCTACACATTGAGTAGCAGCTTAATTTCAGCTTTCCCAGTGTGAAAATAGCAACTCAGAAGTGAAAGCCAGTGAACTAATTTTTTGGGGTAAATTTCAGTAACTGGCTAGTAGGTGCATTGTCTGGATGCCAGAAAAAAAAAAAAAATTCAGAGAACCTAAAAGAAAATCAACCACTGAAGGTGAAGAAAACCACTGACCGGGAACAATTCTGCAGCTGTTCAGCAAAAAGCAGTGGAAGCTCCAGGTTTGAAGGAAGGCATGACTTCCAATAAGCTAGAAGAATAAAAAATAAGTCAAATGTACTCAGAGCTGATTAAAATAAATTAAACACTGGTAGAGTATATCAAATCAAGCAACAAAATGCAGGATAAAATGGAAGAAACATTAAGCAGATATTCAGATGTGGTGATAAAACTGCAAAAAAATCAGAGGTCAAAATGAAGAAAATGCTGGCTGAATATGAGACTGCTCAAGAAGAGATATTTCTAGAAATAATAAAATTAGAGAACACAAGGAAAGTCTGAAATTTTCTACTGTACCAGAGAAGCTGGAAGGAACACACTGTATTAATTTTATGAAAGCACAACAGGCGTTGTTAATTGAAAGGGCACATCATGTGTATGGTCCAAACCTGGCCATGAGAAAGCAACCTAGATATTTAATAGCAAAGATGCAATCCTACCAACAGAAGGAGTTCATTCTGACAAAACTGGCAAAAGGACAAAGTACAGTAGACCAAGCAAAAGATCAGTACATTTATTCCAGTAATCAGGGAATATTGAGAAGCAGATTTGAGATTCAAACTGCTGGATCCAGATATCTTCAAAATATTCTTTCCTTGAGGAACAAAATCCTTTTTTGATGCAGAAGATACTAAGGAGGAGATACAAAAGTTTGTCCAACAAAAAGTGAGCTATGAAACAGAAGAAGATTGTGCTTCTTGTTCTTCTGGTAATAAAGACCACAGTGAGACTGTGCCAGTGAAACCTTTTCCAGTGTTTCAACAGAAAATGCTTGAAAGACAGAAAAAAGCACAAGAGTTGACTAGAAGATCCAAGAGTATGTTAGAAAGGAAGCACTGTATTTGGATTATGGAGATAAAGAGGAATAAAACCAGAAACATAATAAATGTGGGATTATAAAGTATTAATTATATTTGTGAAACATGGCTGAACATGAAAACATTGGACTTATTTGATTTTGTTAAACTTGTATGGGACTCCAGAGCATATACCTTACATCTTGTTGTTAATGTTTGGAAGAAAATTTAGGAAAAGGTTGTTCTTAACAGTAATATTTGTATATTCCATGACATCTGCATGCTATAAAATAATGTTTTCTCAGTTATTTTTAAGTGTAATGGGGATACTAAAGTAAATAGGTGCCTCTGTGTTTTCCTTCTTTTCTCTTTCTCCTTGTTCATTTTTAAGAAATGTAGGCAATGCAAAGTAAAAAAAGAAGAAGAAGAAAAGTCTGTTCAAAAGGGTATGATACACGAAAAAATGATGTGCTTTTTCACATTCTTGCATAGGGGAATGACTGGATTGAGGGCCTTGGCTTTATCTAGTAACACGCTTTTAAGAAAAAGCAAATGAATAACATTGAATATAATAAAGCTCTCATGTAGCAAATAAATACTTGTACAAGCAACCCTGTATCTGGTTCTCAAGTCTCCATGGAGACAATCTGATAATGGCTTTCTTTCAATGGCTAGGAGATAATGTTTTCTGAAAGCATTCAAGTGTTTTATTTTTCATTCTGGCAGAGCATTAAGGATAAGACAAAACCAGGCATGACATAGTATCAACACAGGCTGTACTATATGCCTTAGCATGGATAACCTTCCTTTTAGGTTAACACACATATGTCAGTGCGGCTGTCAGTTTGGGATAATTGTTCCTAATAGGAAGGTAAAACATTAGTATTTGAAGATGTACATAGTTTTGTGTGTTAATATTACATTAATAGGTTTTGGGGTGTACTGGCGATTTGGTGACGTATTTTCTGAGGGCTTTCAATGAAATAAAATGTTTTGTAAGATGTGAGACAGGCTCAGTGGATATGACAAGAAACAACAGTATAAAAGTTCAACATGCCCACCTACCCACCTGTGTGCATGTAACACAAAAGATAAAACTAGATACTCAGCAAAAACCTGTTACATATACAAGGTAAGAATAATTTTTTAATATAATGAGCCTTTCAATATTATGTTTAAATGTTAATTGTCTCACAGATATATACAAAAAAAGAAAGAAGAGTGACCTATATTTAAACATTTTGGAATGTAAACAGTTATGTGACAGGAGACACATTTGGAAAGAATTGAGCATGTGAATTTGATAAGGAAAGATTTTCAGAATGGTTATTCAGTGGAATACCTGGGACAAAAGAAAATTGGTGTACTTATATTAATTGTACAAGAGGAGCTCCAATAGCAATATAAGAGGATAAAAAAGATAATAGTTGTAGATATTTAGTACTAAGGGGCTACTGGCATGTATTTATATTCCACCTAAAACTGCTATAATGGTGCATAAGAAAATTCTGGGAAAAACAATCAGTTTGCAGCAGGGAATATTACTTATACATGTGGATTGAAATTTGATTTACAGCAGAGAAGATGTGTCTGGGGGGGGGGGCAGAAGGGAAAATATAACAACGTTTAGATGTTTGTAGGAATTTATGAAAATATTTGGCATGGAATTCAGTAGTAGGAGTTTGGAGTGAATTTACATATTATTCCCCAAGATACAAAAACTGGGCTAGGTTAGACAGAACTACATTTCACAGGAACATGTACATTTAATTGAAAGTTTTGATATCCATCCAATAACTATTTTAGATCATGTGCCAATAATAACTAAAATAAAAATGCAGGATAATAAAATAAAACTGAGACACTGTTTTCCCACCTATCTGTTGAAAAGAGAGGAATTTAAGGAAAGTGTAGAAGAAATTATTCAGGAGTTATTAGAGAAGATAGAAATTACTTCTGAAATTTAGCTAGGGTGTGGGATAAAACTAAAGTGGAGTTTAAAAATACGGTGGAAATAAAAGAAAGAGAGCGTTGGTTAAAAGCAACAAGGATTATTTAGAGGGACTGACAGATGTTGAAGTATTGCAGAGTAGGGGGAATCTCACAGAACAAGAAGAGCAATTGCAGAATGCTAAGTATAAAATAAAGGATTACCTCAGTCATATCCATGAATGTAGAAAGATTGCTGTTAAGCAACTGTTTTCTGATAATAATGCCAGAGCACAAAAACTTTTAGTGCAACAGCTCAGGCAATAGAAAGTCGAAATAGGTGTCACCAAGATTAGGAAGCCTATAACAAGAGATCCTGTAGAGGTACTAAAAATATGTCGGAAATTTTATGAAAGTCTGTATAAAGCAAAGAAATATGGAGATCAAAAAGGTACAAATGGAAATATTTATGGAAGAATTAAAAATGCCAAGGTGAGAGGTAGATGAAGCTGAATTACTAATAGTTAGGATAGGAGGAGATGAAATAAAAAGGGTGATGTATAACCAATAAAGAGGAAAGTCCCCAGGAATAGATGGTATTCCTATGGAAGTTTGGAAGACAGGAGGAAAGAAACTGACAAAGATCTGGAAGGATTTGTTTAACAGTATTTAGAGAGGAGGAGAAGCACCAACATCCTGGAAGAAAGTGGTGGTGGCTGTAATCCCTAAAGAAGGTAAACACACATCAGATCCAGATTCATACAGACCCGTTTCAATACTTAACCATGATTATAAAGTGTTTATGTTTATACTGGCTAAAAGAATGGCAAATGTGATGCCAACATTGAAACATGTGCATCAATTTTGAATACTGTGGTTTGTTTTCTTTACCTTGTGTTTTACTTGCATTCTGCTTTAACAGCATATTAAAACTTCAAAAGAGACCACAGCTCTCTCTCTTCTGAGTCAGGCAGAATTTTCAGAATTTTTTTCCTGCCCTCCCACCCAGTTACAGTTGTCTTGTTAAATACCCCTGTCTTTCTAGTTGCCTGCCTCTTATGTTAATCTGACCATATATCTCATTTCCTCTCTACTTTCACTGGCTTGTGTGAGTAATCACAAAATCATCATTTTTGAAATCCCTCCCCTTCAACTATTTAAATGTATTGGGCATCCTACTGTATTCCATAGTACCAGAATACAAAAGTGACCACCCTTTCAATCCATCTTGCTGTTTTAAAAATAGTAACTCTCCACTAAACCTTAACTTTTTAAACAGGTAAAACTTAAGATACCTAACTTCACATCTAACTTCTCTAACGCACACTGCAGTGTGCATTTAGCATCCCTGTGACTAGCACTTTCTCTAATACCTGCTGGAAAGCACTAGGAAGCCTTAAACTGATACAAGCACTCAACTATCCTTGTTAATAAGGATAAATTAATAGTAGGCACTAAACAGCCTATAATTGCAAAGTACCTTGCTAAGGTAAGGGAAAACAGCTCCTGTACTTTACAAAAAAAAAGCACCAAACCAGGCATGTCCAAGGGTCAGCTTCTGGTGATTTCTCCTGTCCACCTGGTGAATTTGGGCATACTGGAGCAATGCAGCAATTGCCTCATGTACACAGACAACCCACTCCTCCTACCATCCAACACTACAACCTGTGAGAGATGCACTTACATAGCCAAAATGGAAGCAAAGCTCTCTCCACCAAAAATTGTGCTAGACAGTCAAGAGGAGAAAGTTAATACCCACACTACACCTCAAGCAACACACAGCCCTTCTAAACCCACACCATCAACACCCACATATAGCAACGCTAAATCCACATATGCAGAGGCCCTTAACTGTAACCTGCCCAAGCAACAAGGACCTCTGAAGCTGAAACGCAAACAAACACCAATCGCAACCAAAGTGGCACATAGTTCATAACACCATTGTGCCACCCAGCAATAGCCCCTAAGGCAAGACAATGTACCTAATACTTTAGTCATATGTGACTCTATAGTCTGGCACACTGATGTCCCTCTCACCAGGTTGAACAAGGAGAAAATTACAGTCAGCTGCCTGTCAGGTGCCGGGATCCGACACATAATACATGCACTTAAGTCACTCCACAACAAGTACAAATATGACTCTGTCATTGTCCATGTTGGAGTGAATGACTTGAGACGTACCTCCCTGGACTACATGAAAAGAGACATGGAAGAGCTCTCAGATCATGTGGCCCAGACAGGTATGACCCTAGCCCTGAGTAGCATCCTGCCTTCACCCAGAATGATACTACAATATAAGGACAAAATGATTGACTTCAACAATTGGCTAAGCTTCTGGTGTCATTCAAAGGGGATCCAATATCTGTCTGCCTGGGACGACATGATTGACATACCACGATGCTTTGCCAGAGATGGACTGCACCTGGCGCCCCTGGGATTCAGGTTACTGGCTAAGGCTCTTGCCACCCCTATAGTGCCTTTTTTAGGCAAAGTTCAAAGGACAAAACCACCACCGTAACAGGTACAAGCATGCAAAATCTGAAGGTAATGCTACTCAATGCTAGAAGTCTAAACCTCAACTGTCTCGAGGCACTCCTAAAAATGGAGAACATCGATATCTGTGCAGTAACTGAGACCTGGTTCAAGGCTCCAGAGAGCACCACTGTAATACCAGGCTACAACTCTTACCACACTTTTCGGCCACCAAACCAAGACCGAAACACTAAAGGTGGAGGAGTGTCAATATTCACCAAGGATATTCACACCACCAGGCTAGTTGCCCAACATAATGCGTCTGAAATTCTTCAGGTGCAACTAACACTAGGTAAGACTGCAATCCAAATTGTATCTTGCTACAGATCCCCCACCATACCCCAAGATTCTCACTACACCTTTCTAAACATACTGGAAAACATTAAGATAGAACCAAACACCCTAATACTGGGTGATTTTAACTTGCCTGCCATTAACTGGGAAAACTACTCATGTACCAACACCTTTGCCCAACGGTTCTTGGAATTCATAAATTCCAATGCCCTGGATCAACTAATCCATAGTTCCACCAGGGGCTCCAATATCCTAGACCTGGTCATTACCAACATGAGAAATCGATGCTCCACACCTATGGTCACCCCCTTGTTAGTCAGGTCTGACCATAAGCTAATCACCCTTAACATCCACATCCCACTCCCCCCCCCAGTAAGGAAACCCCCATAAAAAACTTCTCCAAAGCCAACTTCATGCTACTCAAGTCAGATGTGACAAACTTCATGACACCCATGCAGACGGGAACTGAAAGTTCAACTGCTGACTCCTACACTAAGGTACTGTACGAGCACATCCACTCATGCATGAATCCTGCCATCCCAAATAGAACCAAGATGCTCTCATCCAAAAAAAGGAAGTCAATCTGGTGGTCCCCTGTCATAAACAAACTTTACAACAAAAGAAAGAAACTGTTGCAAAAAAGAAGAAAATCCCAGGATGCAAAAAACTCCCTTACCAGCCTCAGTAAGAAACTGAGATCCCTCATAAAAATCCTCCAAAGCTAGTTACGAAAATAAAATTGCCAAAGATTCCAAAGAAAACCACAAGGCATTCTATAACTATGTCAAGAATCTAAATGGCAATGCTCAGATCTGCTCTGGGCTAAAACAGAATGGCATTAAATATACTGATCCCAAGGATATTGCCAATATCCTGGCAGATAGATTCATTGCCGACTTCACCCCCCTCTCACCCCTAAATGGCCCATCTCAATACCGGAGGATTGCCAAATTCCGGTAATAATGGCCACACAGGTAAAAAACGCACTCTCCAAAGCTAAGAATACAGCATCCATGGGACCAGGTGACATCCCGGGCTGTGTACTACATGAACTACAATATGAACTGGCACCTCACCTAAGTGTCATGTTTAGTCATAGCCTCAACTCAGGTTTCATGCCCACTGAGTGGCGCAGAGCTACAGTTATCCCACTCCACAAGGGGGGATCCACCTTGGATCTTGGAAACTACTGTCCCATCAATCTGACAAGCCTTATCTGCAAGACCATGGAGCGTATTATCATGGAACTTATAAACAAAGACATTGGCAACATTCAAACAATGGAACCCACCCAGTTTGGGTTTGTGAAAGGCCGATCATGTCTCCTGAACCTGACTGACTTCTTTGAATCAGTCTCTAGAGCCATGGACAAGGGTAAGGTGGTCCACACAGCCTATCTAGACCTTGCCAAGGCCTTTGACACCATCCCCCACTATGGAATCATAGATAAACTTACTAAGCTGGGCATTAATCCCTACATCACCCAATGGGTTGCTAACTGGCTTACTGATAGAACCCACACTGTAAAAGTAGCTGACTCCAAATCCAGCTCCAGACAAGTGACAAGTGGAGTACCTCAGGGTTCAGTCCTGGGACCGCTCTTGTTTGGCATCTACTTCTCTGAAGTACAGGCCAACACTAAGGGACTCTGGCTAACAAAGTTTGCAGATGACTGCAAACTGGGAGTCATTATTGAATCCCCAAATGATGTGGCTACTCTACAAAAGGGCCTTACAGAAACAGATGCTTGGTGCCAGAGCCATGGGCTCAAGTTCAATGCCAATAAATGTATAGTTATCCCCTTTGGGAAAAAACATGTATCCGTGAATTACCATATAGGTGGCAGTACACTAAACACCGAAAGTGTGATAAGAGACTTAGGGACACAGGCGGACAGTGGTCTCACCTTCGATAACCACATCACCACAACAGTCAGAAAATCCTTCTATGTGGCACACCTCATCACTAAGGGCTTTTCATCCAGAAAAAAGAAGGTCATTGTCCCACTGTACTCATCCCTCATTAGACCCATTATAGAATACAATGCCCCATTTGGTATGTACCTCTCAAGACATCTGCAACAACTGGAAAGGCTGCAGAAATACCTCACTAAAAGAATCACAGGCCTAAAGCAGATGCCCTACGCTGACCGCCTTAAAAAACTCCAGCTATACTCTGTCACATATCGTCTACTCAGAGGCGATCTCTGCTTAACATACAAGGCCATGTCAAACCCAGAGCTGTTGGACATGCTACATTTAAAGAAATCCCAATCCCTCAGTGCCACACGCTCCAGGGATCTAAACCTTGTCATCACAATAAACAAAACATGCTGGAGGGATAGATTCCTGACCCAGAAACTCCCCAGACTCTGGAATAGATTGCCCATACATGTCAAGCAGAGTGCCTCTTTGGCCCTCTTTAAAAGGAACCTTGACGATTGGATGGGAGAAAGGAAATTCTCCCCAGGGATCACGTCAGTCGCCCTGCTAGACAGGGGTCCAGGGAAGTAAACAATGTGGGAAGAAATAGCCAGGGAATTGTTATGGCTAGGCTTGTATAGTACCAACCTATGAACCTATGAACCTATGAATCAGGTTTTTTGGAGAGGAGGCAAACTATTGACAACATTAACATTGATGATCCAGAAGAAAACAGAATGTAAGAAAATACCACTGTTGGTGGGTCTTGATGCAGAGAAAGCATTTAGCAGAGTAAGCTGGGAGTTTACGAGCAGGGCCAATGGAAGCATTTGCATTCCCTGATCATATTATAAGGTTGATGAAGAAGACATACGAGGGAACAGAGGCCATAATTAAAATGGGTGGGTTCCTCTATAATGTTTCTGTTTGAGCAGAGGAACCAGGCAGAGGTTTTCTCTTTCCCTTTGTTATTTGTACTATATTTAGAACCATTGGCAAAGACAATAAGAGATTCAGAAATTCAAGGATATAATTGGTATGGAAGTCAAGAAAAGCGGGGTCTATTTGCAGATGATATTATTTTATGCCTGATAAAACCAGAAAAGGATGTTTCAGTGTTGTGAAACATTTTGAGACAGTTTCATATCTTTTCAGGATATAAAATTAATGAAGCTAAAACAAAGGCAAAAGCTGTAAATTATGTACCCACATAAGAATTGTTTCAGGAATATCCATATTTATAGGGACATGATAAATTGAAGCACTTAGAAGTATGGATTAAAAAGGATTCTAGTGTGGCAGCTAAGGATATGTGGGAAGAGACTAAACAAAAGATAATAGAAAAACTGAGAAATTGGAAGTTCTGTTACATGGATAGAGATTGCAAGATACAAATACTTAAAATGTTTTTAGTCCGTTTAGTTTTATACAAAGGTCAGGCATAGTTTTATCAACCAGAGGAGAAGTTGTGGATAGCAAATATTAATGAGCTGAATGACTTTATCTGGGAGGAGAAGACAAGTGTCAATTGGGATAAACTGATTCTTCCAGTAGAACAGGGCAGATTGGGATTATCTGATTTGAAGAGGTATTTCAGAGTTATACAGTTGACTCCTATACATAGCACAAGCAGAAACCTATAATTCAATGTTGAAAGGGATGATAAAGTGGGGGGTGCTCAAGAAACAAGGAGATACTGGGACTTTAGATGCAGATCCTTAAGGAGAATAACAATAACCATGCATACTATTATATTTATAAAGTAGCAGAATGTATTATAAGAACTAAGCCAAAACAGGAATGGAGAGAAGAGATTCTACCAATATGGATGACTGCAATTAGGGATACAGGCAATAGGTAAGAGGGGCTGGAATTTATTGAAGAAAACTGGTACAAAAAAACAAGGTATTGGGAGGAAATCATTATAAAGGGAAAGGTAACCAAGTGGGAAGAGGTCGAGAATTTATTTGGAGTGTAGGATAGAGATTACCTTTCCTGTCAAGGACTGATATCAGAGTATAGGCAAAGAGAAAGAAATAGGATGATCCTAAGCAAAAAGACCAGCACTGGTATGTTTAAGAGAATCTAGAACATAAGCTGCTGTTAAAATAAGAATAGTCAAGCATACAAAATATTGCATGATTAATATAAGAGAAGGTTAGAAAGGAATGGGAAGAGAGATTGGCTAAGCAATTCACAAAGAGACAATGGTCAGTATATGTATGTCTTTCAAATATGCAACAAAGTCTAGAAGATTTAGGATCTTTGCTTGGAAGTGTTTGCACAGGTATTTTTATACCCCATGTACACTTCAAAGAATTTTTCCTCAGGTAGGCAGCAAATGTTGAAGGCGTAATGGGGAAGAAAGAGGTAATTGGGAACGTATTTTCTGGGAGTGTAATGAGTTAGTAGATTTTAAAGATTCTCTGTAGACTGCTCTGTCAGAGATATGGGGTGAGCAAATTGGTGTAACTAAGAAAATTTTTTTTTTGAGATATGATACAGAATCGGAATTGACTAGACATGGTAAGGCCTTGCTGAGTCTAATTATGGTGGTTGCCAAAAAAGCAATTACTAGAAAATAGAAATCAAAGTCTAAACCAACTTTACTAGAAGTACTGAATATAGTAACTGAGATAAAACAACTGAAATTGGGATCTTTAAAAAAGGGTAGTATTAATTAGTTAGAAAAAATGGGAATTGTGGGAACAATACATGCAGAGGAAGGACAAGGTTTAAAACAAGGCAGGAGTTGAATGACTTACAGAACCAACTGATATTGCCAACATCCTGGCAGATAGGTTCAGTGCTAACTTTACCCCCCTCTCACCCCCTAAAGGGCCCATCTCTATACCGGAAGAATGCAAATTTCCTGTAATCATGGCTGCACAGGTAAAAAATACACTCTCCAAAGCCAAGAACACAGCATCCATGGGACCTGACAACATCCCAGGCTGCGTTCTACATGAACTGCAGAATGAACTGGTACCCCACCTAAGCACCATGTTCAATTATAGCCTCACCACAGGCTTTGTGTCCACTGAATGGTGCACAGCGAAGGTTATCCCACTCCAGAAAAGGGGAGCCACAACAGACCCCGGGAACTACCGCCCCGTTAGCCGAACGAGCCTGGTTTGCAAGGCCATGGAACGTATCGTCATGGATCTTATACACAAAGACATTGGTAATCTCCAAACTCTGGACCCCACCCAGTTCACATTTGTTAAAGACAGATCATGTCTCCTAAACCTGATAGACTTCTTTGAAGCAGTCACCAAAGCCGTAGATGAGGGTAAGGTGGTTCACACAGCCTGCCTAGATCTTGCCAATGCTTTTGACACCATCTCCCTCTCTGGAGTTATAGATAAACTCACTAAACTAGGTATAAATCACTATGTCACAAGATGGGTTGCCAACTGGCTCATTGACAGTAACCACACTGTGAAAGTAGCAGACTCCAAATCCAACTTCAGACCAGTGACAAGAGGAGTACCACAGGGTTCAGTCCTGGGTCCTCTCCTGTTTGGTATCTACTTTTCTGAATTGCAGGCTAACACAGAAGGTCTTTGGCTAATGAAGTTCACATATGACTGCAAACTAGGAGCCATA
>NC_056730.1:849363346-849408346 GCF_019279795.1 Protopterus annectens
TGTGTGTGTGTGTGTGTGTGTGTGTGTGTGTGTGTGTGTGTGTGTGTGTGTGCGTGTGTGTGTGTGCGCGCTTGTGTGCGCATGTGTGTGCGTGTGTGTGCTTGTGCGTGCTTGAGTGTGTATAGATAGTTAGTGTGTGTGTGTGTGTGTGTGTGTGTGTGTGTGTGTGTGTGTGTGTGTGTGTGTGTGTGTGTGCTGTGTGTGTGCATCGTCGTGTGTGTGTGTGTGTGTATAGATAGATAGTGTGTGTGCGTGTGTTTGCGTGTGTGTGTGTGTGTGTGTGTGTGTGTGTGTGTGTGTGTGTTGTGTGTTGACTTTTTTGCTAAAATGCTTAGGTATTAAAAAGTCTGCTTTTTAAGGTTGGCATTATGTCTGATTTTACACCTAAATTATTTGCTTTTTTACTTATATTTTATTAAGTCTTACAACTATTAATTTAACATTAGAGATAGCTGTACTTTGGTAATTGTTGCTGACAGTTTGTCTCTTGTGTTATAGAATTTGATACTACAATATTCTTAATGTGAATTTTATATTAGATAAATAGGTGCTATATAGATTGAAAAGGTATAAAACATAAATTTCTTAAAAAATTGTTAATTTGGGCAAGCTCAAGAAGAAAGTTATTATACAAAAGCATTCTGTTAGATTCAGTAGCAGAAAAAAGAGCAGAATGACTTAAAAGAAGAAAACAAAGACATGAAAGAAAACAAATTAAAATAAGAGTTTAATAACTATATGAGCATTGTTTAAATTAATTGTTTATTCATACATAAAGTGGAATAATTATAAACAAAGTAAAATTATTAACTCAGTTTAGTTGATCATTTATTCACACTTATTTATAATATTTATATCATTCTCATTTTAGGTCTTTGCTGGTTAGTTTCTCTGTTTACTGTAGTGCTTTTTAGTCATGTAATCTTACATTCAGTTTCCCAGTTGACAGTTTAGTTTAGAGGGTATTTTGATAGCATTTTATTTTATCAAAGTATGATTTGTTAGTGCCAGTGTATAGCTATCTTAAGTTCAATTTTATTATTTTTTTTTATTTATCTTTTACTATCCTTTTATAGTTTTTCCACCATCAGTGATTTTTATATCATTTGGGAATAAAATTAAATCCATTCCATTTATGAACCTAATTCAATTTTATACTGACTTAAATTCAAATACCATTTTAAACTTTACCTTTACTTTAACAATTATGACATCACTTTAAATTTATTGACAGAGCTTTCATTTCTCTTTTTAAATATTAATGGTCCACATAACAGAATGAAGAGAGGTTTGGTTCTAAAATACTGTTAGACATTTAAGCCAAATGTAACATTTTTCCAAGAGTCTCATTCTAATCATAATGATAAAAATCTATGGAATCCCAACAATAAAAAGTATTAGTTCATTCCACTTTCACTAATAAGAGAAAGGATATAATAATCATATGACAGAAACATAATAATGTCAAAATGTTATATAAACTTAAAGATAAATATGCCCCAGGATTCACGAAGCCTCCGTGTAAGAGTTATAACTCTTACACGGAGGCTGCAGTTAAACTGAGTGATGTCAGCATGCTCTGCATATTCATGAGAGCATGCTGAATCACACCCAAGTCGAACACGGCCGTGTAAGACAGTAGGGGGCGTGTCCGTAGGCTGAGCCCTGCAAGCGGACACGCCCCCAGAAGTCTAAAAGTGCCCAAAGTACACACCCACAACAGAGTCCACGGAAATGTGAATAAACACAACACAACACATGCCCCTACAGACTATTAAACATAAAAGAAATATCAATGTACATTTAATATTTTTAAATTGTAAAGATGTTTAACTGTGAGTGCTTTCGTGTCTTGGCGTGCCCGTAGCGCAGCTACAGTTAGCAGTGAGTGGGAAAGCAGATAAGAACTACATATGCAAAATAAGCCAGAAAGCAATAGCAAAGCGGTAGAGATGCCGGCTGCAGAGCAGGCATCCATGGCTCGAGCCCCCACAACACAAATTTTTTTTTCAAAATAAGCATGAAACAAGTCTCTGACACATATATGTACACATAAAACCAGAATATATGTAAAATGCAATGTAATAGCCTATTTATATTGAATAAATGTGAGCTAAGAAATGAATATAAACTGCCTTATATGCCCATAGCTGAGCTACAGTTCAACAGAGTGAGATTATGTGCCCGTAGATAAGCATAGGTTTAACTGGTGCAAAATGAGTGCCTGTAGCCGAGCAGTGGTTTACCACGCTGATTATATGTGCCCCTAATTGCGCTAAGCGGCACATGCTTGCCAATAGCCAAATAAGTGTTAAACCGGCTCACCCCGTTTGCGCGGAGCTGCGCACCGTGCAAACGAGCTAACCGACGGGCAACGGTGAGCAAGCCGTATCCAAAATGCCTTTACACAGACACACCCCTCAACATGTCTAGACAGTCATGAAAAATAAAAAGCAGTGGCCAGGTTCGAACCCAGGATACTATACACCATAGTCAAGGTACAGAACCACTAAGCCATGACAGCAGTTCATAGAAATGCAATATCAGCTCATATATAGGAATGAATACAAACTACAGCATGACAATGCAGGTTTACTGAAGTTGATACAATTCCAAACTGGCCAATCACAGATATGTGCGGGAAAAATGGACTATATAAGCCCCATAGGCGGGAATACACAGCATAAACGATTGTAGAACAGACCTGCAGTTAGAATGTCAGGTGTAGGTGAGGGTAGTCGCTTCTGAGCGCAAAGGTGGGGTGTTGAGGAGTCCAGGTACATGGCCTGGCTCCTAGTCCATAACCATGAGGCCCAACTCATGCAGGGCCAGGTCCTTTGGGGAGCGTACAAGGCTGAGGCGTGGGACCAGTTGGCTCATGAACTCACCAGTGCCACAGGAATTCCTAGGACAGGTGAGCAGGTCCGTCACCACCATGCGGACCTGAAGAGACGTAAGCAGGACCAACTGAACCGTTGGATCCAGGAGGCCCGGCAATCACCCAACGCCCCACCACTGAGTAAGTATAAATTAATTATGTTTGTAGAAAGTTAAACTACCTGAAATCATGGAGATGTGTATTCCAATATTACTTCATTTATATTACAGCTGCAGGTGTCCATTCTGCGAACCGCAGAGCCTATGCTGATAGGCTGGTGCGGTTGCGCCACCAGGCAGGTCAGTAATCCACTACTAGTAACTGTAAAGATATATAAATGTATGACAGTTAGCATAAGAGTGCAGTGTAGCCAGGAAGGAATTAAATCTGCAACTCACAGAGTGTGAAAGTGTATGCAAGTATTGCCTGATTACAACAGTTCCCAGCCTGTAAGTTGAAACTAATCATGAGACTGTCCAACACATATTTTTAAATAAAACTGCCCTGCCTGTAAGAAAATAGTACACAAACTGCAGCAGCAGGTAAAGTATAGCTGCAGAAGAGGATGAATCCACCTGTGTGAGATATATACTTGTGGAAATACTGAAACATGACAGAAGTGAGAGTGCTGGAAAGAACTGTAATAATTTCTGTTAAAACATGTCAATAAAGCCTAGAAGTACCAGTCTGAATAGTAACATGAAAGCAAGTGAGAGAGTGTGAGAAAGTGTCAGGAATACAGCACTACAGTAGTAATAACCCCTGAATAAAGTATACTGCAGTCAGGACATAATTAAATGCATGTGAGACCCAAAACCAAACAGAAACATCTGTTCAAAGTGTTGCTGCATGTGGAATGTGTACACCAAAATCTGGATATGCTGCTCCCAGTCTGAAATATGCAGATAGGATGACTGTCTGATATCCCAAACATCCACACCTGTCTACAGTTATAGAAAGAACAGTTAACAGGAGATGTATCTGCACAAATTTCGATATGACTTGTGTATGAACAGCAATAAAATGTAGACTTATGTTGCAGTAACAGTCCCATCTGCAAGGTTAAGTAGTTAACATATAGGACACTGTAGTCAGAACAGTAGTGTGTATATAACTGTAGCTATTATAAATGTACAGCATATGTGGTTGTATTGAAGGTGTTAATAATATGTCTGATTTACCCCACCCTCTAACCATCTATAACCCATCCACGGGAAAATGGTTTGTTCAATCACCATTACCCACCCCGGACATCTGTCCTGTTGGGTCATATATATTTGCATGTCTGTTGATGCATCCGCCCTGTTCATACATCCACACCTGATGGCCTGTTGCCATCAATCAACCCTGCATGTTGTTGGACTGTGTATTACTGTTGAAATTATGCATGTGCTATGCACGCTGTTCAATGGTGTGAATAACTGGGTGTGGTTAATGGGAATACTAATGCATGCTGTTAAAACTAACTGTGAATGGTATTTATATGTCACTAACCCAAACTGTTATGACATAATGCAAAACATAGAACGACAGGGAAGGCGGGTTCCGGCGGACCCACCTCTCCCACCTCAGCTGGCGAGTGCACCTGGCACTAGTGCCGAGTCCGGACCCTCCTCCGGTGGCCCTGTGCCACCTGCAGATGGAAGCGCTGCAGGACGGGCTTGCCCCTCTGCAAGTGTGGCCGGAGGAGATCCACCACTCACCCTCCGTGGCGTCCAGACTGTGGTGCGTAGGGAGATTCGGGACTCTGTCCTCGAGCCCCTCCGCCTGCTCGTGGCACAGGTGGCGCAACTAACGGGCTTGCCCGTTGCCCCGCCTACACAGCCCCCAGCACAGCCCGTCCTGGGCAGTGAAGGAACAGTGGCAACTGCCTATGGGTGGGGATATCAGTTCCACTGTTGCCATCTGTGGGCTCATGGGCTCTGGACATCCCAACCTCCGTCCCGTCAATTGTGTAACCCCCACACGTGTCATACACCGCCCCTGTATGCGTCTTGTTTGTCTTGTCTGTTAACCTACCCAACCTACCTCCCCAGCTGTACGACTACCTTCACCTGACATACCACTCTCACCTGAAAAAAAAAAAAAGGGCACTCTGTACCCACAAAAAATTACGCCCCATACATAGCTGCCCATTCCGCACACATGTCTACTGGACATGGAACCCATCAATTCCAATTGGCTGTACAACAGGTATTATTGTTGTCCTGACCCTCTCTGAGGGGTGGAAGGTTTCAAATGTCACACCAAATTACATACATATGCACAGCTGTTGCTGCTGAAGAAATGGGCAGCTATGGGCCTTACCTACATCCCTCCTGCACATCCCAAGCTTGTTTACCTACTGTCTTACCCTCTTTGTGACCCCTTTTCACCACTTTCCTGTCTCCCGTTTCTTTCTTTCAAAGAAAATAGCGCGGGTGTGCGCAAGAGTAAGACGTTTAAGCGGTTGTAGCGGGTGTGCGCTTGCGAGCTAACCGCCAGTGCACATGCGTGAGCTCCGCGCAAACCAGCGCTAACCCGGTTACAACTGCTTAAAAGTGCCTTAGGCACTTTGATTGACAGGTCCTGTACTCAGTTCAAAAGAAAAATAAAATCCCACTGTGAGTACCGAACCCAGGACCTTGGCAACTATAGTCTGCATGTCTTACTACTAAGCCATGACTCTTACATAGAAACACTGTAATAAAGTAAATATATCATTTAACAGTAGGAATGAATGTAAAGGGAATATAGATGTGTAGTACACAAAGCATGACATGTAGAATCACAAACAAAACTGGTGGATTTCCATAATAGTAGTGTGTGAACAGAAACAGCCATGCTAGTTGGAAGCTAGTAGGTAATAATGTCACCATAGCACCTTGCAAGACACACACATACTCACAGCAGGATAAGCACTGCCCATACCCCACAACCTCTTACAGGAACACATCCGGACCAAGTAATAAAATATGTGGAGCAAAGGCCCAAAACCAGGGACACATTACAAATGAAGTTACAACAAATGCAGACAGTTCAGAAAGTAACAGGGTCTACACCTTGTGGGATGTTTGGAAGGGTATGTAGTCTGGAACTTGAATGTTTGTCACCATATTCTGACTTGAGCCCAGACTGACCTGCCAGATAAAGGTGTGCATGAGATAATGACCAAATTATGAGGCAGACATGTGGACAGCCTGCAAATATCTGTACACATGACGGGTTCAACACCACCATATTTGAATAGTTAAGAACCTAGACATAGCAACAGTGAATGTCTTACAGGGATGCCCACAGACCCCATGTGAAATGTACAAACAGTAGGCAGAAAGGTGTAACACATGCAATGGTAACTATGGAGTCCGGAAAGTATTCACCACTCGCATGGCAGAAAAAGTGTAGTAATACCTATGCTCATGCTAACCCACAGTCACAACTGCAGCATACCAGACATATTAATGGGTGCACCCCACTGATATGTACCATTCCATGAGGCACATAACTGGTGAACCTGAAAGCCTCTGGGGCCTGCTCAGCAGCATACCCACATATGCTAATAGATGTCAAGGCCCACACCATGGCCAGACCACACTGCATGCTGTAACACCCTAGCAGATATAGCAAGCATTCCAGGGTGTGAATGTACATGGGAAATAGGAAAGCTACAGCAGCACACAACAGTCAAGACACCTAGCAGGCACACCAGTACTGACAGTAAAGGGCAACTATTGAAGGCGTAGCAACAGAGTGCAAGCAAAGGTGAAAGGAAAGCACACACACACACATGCACACATCAACAATAGTAGTAGTTGTTAGTGTACATACACAGTCAGTACAGGAAACTGGAGAAATGAATGGAGGAATGTTAACCCACAACCCACCGAGTAAAATTAGAGATACCAACCTTTACACTCACAGAATGTTGTCCACAGCATAACAGCATGGTCCCTGCCATTAACATCTGAAAGGGCTACGCCTATTTCACACACCCTTTTATAGCACAGTTCTGAAATCACAGTGAGAACTGCAATCAGTACACAACAGGCTGCATGCAATTAGCAAATGCTGGCTAACAATTGGTGCAGAGGCCATCACATGGGCATATGCAGATACCTACAAAAGTATGCTGTATTCCATGTCCACGCATGCAATAATTACATTGCACCTGGAGAGAGAAAGAGAGACAGAGAGACAGAGAGACAGAGAGAGAGAGAGAGAGAGAGAGAACCACACCCAGAACTAGACTGCAACTAAGCAGACAGACAGCAATCCCCAGCAACAGCTACCTGGAAGCTGCAACTGTGAATTGGAGCAGCAGGACAGAGAGCCAGACATTCGCAGACACAGCTGTGACAAACACAGGTACTGTAAAGTAATACTATCAAGGTGTACATACTGTGAACCCTCCATATGTGTTATTGGGCTGTATCCATATGTATATGAAGATGTGTAATGGGCAGGGGATATACAGCACCTATCAGTGAAGGCTGTACATACAGTTGTATGTTTGAGCATCTATGTGCACATATATATGTCGTTTGATTGTAGGTTGTACTGCCATGTACTAATTAGATTACACAGCTATGTATGTTTAGCAGTATGTTAGTGTGTGTATACAGTAAGGTAGACATATATGCTGACATACCTGTCCAACATATGGCTATGTAGTTATGTCAACATATGTATGTGTATATATCTTATATGTATATATATACATATGATATGCATATATGTATACATACATAGAGAGAGAGAGATGTAGGACTACATAGACAGATGCTGATAGAATATTGTAGCGACATATCTATGTAATGCACACATGCAGAGATAGATATATGTAGATACATATACATAGACAGACTGATCTGACCACCTACAGGTATGATTGTATATGCTGACCTGCAACACAGCCTGCCCCCCCCCTGTCGCCCACACCCCCTCTGCGCCCCCCCCCACATCTACAGCAGAATATGTACATCAATATATATATATATGTGCAAATGTATACACACATATGTACATATATATAGAAATAGACATATAGACATATCTTAATACATATATATATGTATAGAGAGAGAGTGAGAGAGATGTATACAGAGCTGGAGTGAGGCACATGTGTACAGATGTATTGCAACTGGTGCCTGGTGACAAAGGCACGGAGTGAACACCAGTGTCACATCCGGAGTATCATACCACAGTCCAGATCACCTACACAGGTAACCACCATATAAATGAGTGTCCGCCCACCACTGCATGTGTCAGGGGTGGTCAGGGTCAGACATGTGTACAATAGTGGCCCCAATGATAGTCACAGTGGCACACTATCCCTGGAATAGCTGCACATGGTATGTGTCCGCACATGGTCAGTCAGGCATGGACATGTAGGTCGGTGTACCCCCCACAGCACGTAATGTATGCCATGGTATGGACCTCACACGACAGCAACAAATATGTAGAAGGACACAGTGACATGTACAACACGGTGACAATGCACCCAAACACAGTACCATTGCACAGTGACTGTCAACACCACAGAGTACACATATGCATGCGCACAGGTTACCACCCCCAGATGCACATATGGAGGTCACACCCATGACAGATGTCCAACAGGCATTGTACCACCGCCCACCATCCACAACCTACCTGTCTGCTGTGTGTCGTCTGTGCCACTGCAATTTAGTGCACATGTGTAGGTACGGGTTCAGACTCACAGACAGGACACACCCTGCAACAAACCACACAGTGTTACGATGCGAGACTCCCCATGTGTACATGTCACACATACCCCTGCTGCATGTCACTCAGATAGGTAATATGCCATATGTGTCACCCTGTGTAACTGTGTGACGGCAGCAGGTACCATCACACCACATGTGTCACAATTGTCAGGTTAGCAGAGCAGTACGCTGCTGTAGACACGGGGGCATTAGCATATTGTATAGTATTGTATTACAATGTCATGTATTGTGTTGTATTGTATTGGTATGGTGAGGTGCCTCCTGCATGGAGTGGAACCACTGGTGCTGTGCGCCAGTGTACAGGTACATACCCTGTAGTCAAGGTAGTGTAACATAACACCTCTATATGTGTGTTTAGCGCCTGTCAGAGGGTATGTAGCATGCAACTGGGGATACCAGCAGGTCCGTCCATGTCGTGTATTCTGCTGACCTGTGGGTGTCTCTCACCTGGATAACTGTGATGACCTTGAGGTTAGGGTCAGCAGGGATAACCATGCCTTAATACAGGGGGAGGCGGGTGACACCTGCACTGACCCTGTCCACCACAATGTCGTCTAGCTGTGGTGTAGGTGAAATATGTGTAGTGTACTACCCATGGGCATAGAGGATGGTTCCTGACCAGGTCGCTAAATAGGTCAGGTAGGCCTCCTGGTCATCTGCAGTATCACGCTTGACGTCCCACTCAACATTGCCCATGTAGTCAGTGTGATGGGAAATAGATCCTTACCAGTGCTGCTCAGACATACCCTCCCTTCAGAGACTGATGCTCTGTCTTGTAGTAGCTTACATCAAGTGTAATACAATCAGTATATGGCTGGGGTTCGCCGGACAGGATGCTGTCCCTTTGTGGACAGTGTCCTGGACATATATGGGAATGCATGAGCCATGCGGTCTTGGAGATGTCTGTAGAAAGCAATTGTGTAGGGGTCAGCATTGTGTGTTGTCTCTGACACTGGCCCAGTGGGCTGTAAGGATACCATATCAGTGTTACAAAGTGTAACGTCTGTATCTGTAATGTTGTGCACTGTAGCCATCTGTGCTGGTGGTGGAGGTGGGATATGTATATCCAGGGCAAGCAGGGGTGTGGTCAGCCCACAGTAGTCGCCGATGTACGCCATACAGTACCTAGACACAAACCCACAGAGTGAGGAGGTGCACCTCACCTGAATTGGTGTTCTGACTGCTGGTGTCCAGTAGTATGTCGTAGCCTGGCAGGTACTGTACAACAGTTGCTGGCCGAGCACTGATACCTGGCCATCTACATGTGTATCCACCAATAGACAGACAGCTGTTACATATGTGTGATATGTGGTATCATGACAGTCAAGTAGCATGTGTAGTATGTGTGCCAAGGTCTGCCAACATAGATTGCTGATACCATGTTATCTTTTTTCCCAGGTACATGGCCCACCCAAGACATGCAACCTACTCTGTGGCTGAGGATGAGGAGATACACCAGAGCCTAGTGCGGGACTATGCAACACTCTTTTCCTGCACCAGCCAGAACCAGCAGGTGAGGGCTGCACTGTGGCAGGACCTTGTCCGTCGGGTAAATGATATAGGCATGCATAATAGGACATATGAGCAGGTACGACATCACTGCAGTGATTTGATTAGACATGTCCGTCAGCGTGCGACAGATATCCACAGGCAACAGGTCGCCACAGGTGGTGGGTGGCTACACATCCCCACTCACCAGACTGGAGGGACTGCTCCTGAGTGTAGTGGCTCCAGTCCACCTGCAACAACAACAGCAGCAGACATGCGTCATGATGGAGGCTGGAGCACAGCAGCAGGACACTGAACGTGCAGGTAATATGTCACATGTGTAGTTGACTGTTGTGTACACTGGTAGTTAATGCATGTGTGTGGTGTGTCCTTTGTTTGTAGCTGCAACCATAGTATATAATGTGCAAGTGTGATATCCGCAATATTAGCTGCAGACCTTTGAAAGGTGACTGTGGTACTCCTGACCTGTATCATACTCAGTAATATTGGCACAGTTGTGCCCACTAACATTAGTTTCCTCCTGTCTGCAGGACCCTCCGGTATCACTGCATTGCAGCCTATCCATGCTGGTGAGTGTCTATTTACATTACCTGTAAAGATGTTGGTAGTAATAGTACCTTTTGGCACACTTAGTGGTGCCCCTTGTATGCATGTAGGTGTGTCTGTGTCTGTGTGTCAATATCACGCATACTGAGTACTGTTCAATTGTGTGAAACTGTGTGCACGTGTGCATGTGTGCAAGTGTGCAAGTGTGCAAGTGTGCAAGTGTGCAAGTGTGCATGTGTGCATGTGTGCATGTGTGCATGTGTGCACCTGTGCACCTGTGCACCTGTGCATGTGCATGTGTGCATGTGTGCATGTGTGCATGTGTGCATGTGTGCACCTGTGCATGTGTGCATGTGTGCATGTGTGCATGTGTGCATGTGTGCACCTGTGCATGTGTGCATGTGTGCATGTGTGCACCTGTGCATGTGTGCATGTGTGCATGTGTGCATGTGTGCACCTGTGCATGTGTGCATCGCTGGTAGTGTGAAGACATTGTAAACTGTGTTTCCTGTTTCCTTCCCACAGGTTCTGTTGCTGCTCTGGTGTTATCTAGCAGGGAACCTGAGTCAGGTGCCATGGGTACTGCTACTGATGACATTGGTGTAGTGGCACAGGACGGTATGCCAGGGTCCGCCATTGGTCAGCCAATTGACAGTACACAGCTGTCGACACCATCCATGCGCACAGTTATCCTGCCAATACACCCCTTGTCACCACTGTCCCTAGGTGATGGACAGCATACAGTGGGCATTGACCAGGGTAATGTGGTATCTGCGGCACATGCTTCCCCACACAGCAGCCATGGGCATGGCCCAGAGATGGTACCACACAGACAGATGTCCAGGGGTTCTCGTGGGAGCATCCATGGGCGTACTGCCCCTGGCAGACGTGCCCACAGAGGACTTACAACCTCAGCTATGTTTCGGACTGTCATGCAGGCACAGTCACGTATGGAACGGTACACCAGACAGGGTCTGAGGGAGCTGGCAGCATGTCGCACAGCCATGACCGACGGTATGCGTGACATTGCGGCCGCCATCCGTGATTTCACCGACGTCGTAGACAGACGTTGTGGGGACATATTACACCGGCTCCACAACTACATGTCCATGAGCCAGGGTGATGGTGGGCGGTTGCGTCGTCGACGTGGCCGTATGCCAGCAACAGCAGCAGCTGGCAGTCGGCGTGGACGACAACAGGGCCGCGGCCGCCCCCGTAGTGCCAGCAGCAGTGCTGTCATCAGACCGCCCCAGGAGACCACATGCACGTGGCTCTGGCCAGGGCCGACAGGGCTCTGTGTCCAGTCAACGAACACCTGCTTCTGATGACAGTACCCAGTCTGGGTTGGTACCGGATACAGTCCGTAGCACCCCTGCAAGGCACAGGTACCGTGTCCGTGGCCAGAGACACTGATCTGTATGACCTGGCAGGTACAGTCTGTGGCTGTCCACAAACACCAGTATATGGCAGCCATGAGGTGGAACTGTGTGCATCCATACACACATGCAAAATAACAACACCTAGGGCTACCGCATACATGCACACACTGCATCAACACTGCCCCACCTTCTACTGCTGTCCCTCACCAACACACATACACATACATGTCAATTGGTGGTATGGGTGGCTGACCCAGGCATACCAAGTTCACACCCTGTGCATATGATGAAACTGTGCCACCTCCTGCAGTCTGTAACAACTGTGCAGGTACAGGTTAACATGTTGCTGATGCACAGGGTGACCACATAGATGTGTAGTAATAGTATCATGTTGTGAACAGTACTGTGTGCTGATTTAATTGTGGGTATATCACAGCATGCCTGATGCAGTATTTGTGTGATTGTCATGTCCTGTTGTCTACACCCATGGTAAGTACCATAGTGTATCATCTGCACATGTTGGCATACTAGTGGTAATGATGTCAACAGCAGCCTACATACATAGGTAGCACAGGGATGGGTAATGAATGTAGTAATACACAATGATGGACATGTAAATTGCAAGTGGCATGTTGGCCACACTAGACTCTGCAATGCAGATGTGTGAGGATGTTGATATGTGTGCAGAACTACACAACTGGTACAGGACACACAGGTGCACACTAGCACTGCATGCACACATCTCATACCATGCTAGACAGCACCAACACACATAACGAACTGTCACAGGAGGGAGAGTCCCCATATATGTCAGGGATACTGTGGTGGCAGGCCAGGGAGCATACATCCTACTAAGTATGGCACCACTGAGAGAAGGATCGGTGTCTGTTATTTGACATGTGTATTACTGCAGGTATGGGCACATGGGTTTATATCCAGTTATTGTACATCCTGACAGTACATGCATGTTCCAGACACTTGTGTGCACTGAGACTGGACCCTGGCCATCTGACCAGTGTATTTCCATGTACATGTGCATAGCGCCTGCATATGTGCAGTGTTACCTTATGGAACTGGTACAGCTTGTTTGTTGTACAATGGACTACATGGAGCCCTGTTCACTGTACCTTTGTTTGCATGCATGTTTGCTTGCAATTACCCTGGAATACCGATCACACCTGCAATGCATAGTTATAGAGCTTCTGTGGACTCCTAGTGCCATCTGTGTAGCCTACTATATGTATGGCCATGTCCCACTTGAGAGATTGCCACTGTTTGACCTGTTCACATGTACATTGACTGTGACACAGTGCATATGACCTGCCTGACATGTGTCCACGTGAGCAGTCATATATGCTACTGCTAAGTAGTCACAGGCACTACACCTTCACACATCCATCTCCTGTTGAACTACCTGCTTTGCTAGGGACAGCCTGCACCTGTCACCCTGGCCTATCAGATATTGGCAAAGCCTCTTGCTACCCCCTTAGTGCCTATGTTAGGCAGGGCTCACATGACAAACCCACCTTCATAGGTATCACAAGGGATAAGACACTAAGAGCAATGCTACCCAACGCCAGATGTCTAAACCTCCAGATGCATGCACCCAAAACACTCCTTTGCATGGGAAACATCGATATGTGTGCAGTAACAGATGCCTGGTTCAGGGCTACTGAGAGCACACCAGCACTACGGGTGTAACCGGTTGATTTCTTTGCTACAGTCACCAAGGCCATTGCCGAGGGAAGGTGGTTCACACAGCCTACCTGGACCTTGCAAACGCCTTCAACAATACCCCACTTGGGCATTCTAGGAAGCTCACCAGCTTAAATATAAGCCCCTATGTCACTAGATGGATTGCACAGTGGCTCAAGAACAGAACCCACATGGTTAGCATTGCTGGAGCCATGCCAGACCCCATAACAGTTACAGGTTGTGTCCCAGAAGGCTCAGTCCTGGGACCCTCTTGTTAAGTACATATTTATTGGAGGTACAGGCCAACACGGATGAACTGTGGCTGTCCAAATATGCAGATGACTGCAAACTGGACACCATAATCGACTCCCCAGGTGACACAAGCATCTTCCAAAGGGGCATCATAGCAACAGACAACTTGTGCCAGAGCCATGGCCGTCTGCTGAACAGTGTGTAGAAGGGGAATGTGCATCCTGTAGTCTGTTCACCTAGTTACCAAAAGGGACATTGTCCCCACACACACTAACCCCCCTCAGCCAAAAACACACACTTGCCAATTGCAGGATTCAAACCCCTATCTGACTGTTATGACACGTGAGACAGGTGCATTAGCTGAGCACGCTATTTGCATTACTGGGGGTTTTCTCTTCCCCTGCTATACTTATAGAGTGCTGACATCATCAGTGTTTAGAAAAGGGAATGGGCATCCTGTAGTGTCCTATCCTATTTGCCAAAAGGGACACTTCCCTCACACACTAACCCTTCTCAGACAGACACACACACTTGCCATTCACAGGAATCAAACCCCTATCTAGCTATGTTATGACACTTGAGACAGATGCATTAGCAGAGCGCGCTATTCGCATTACTGGGAGGTTTCCTTTCTCCTGCTCTACTTATAGGGTGCTGACATCATCGGTGTTTAGCAAAGGGGAGGGGCATCCTGTAGTCTGTTCACCTAGTTTCCAAAGGGACATTTCCCTCACACAGTAACCCCCCTCAGACAAACACACACACTTGCCATTCACAGGAATCAAACCCCTACCTAGCTATGTTATGACACTTGTGACGGACGCATTAGCAGAGCGCTATTCGCATTATTGGGAGGTTTCCTTTCTCCTGCTCTACTTATAGGGTGCTGACATCATCGGTGTTTAGCAAAGGGAGGGCATCCTGTAGTCTGTTCACCTAGTTTCCAAAGGGACATTTCCAGCACACACTAACCCCCCCTCAGACAAACACACACACTTGCCATTCACAGGAATCAAACCCCTACCTAGCTATGTTATGACACTTGAGATGGACGCGTAGCAGAGCGCGCTATTCGCATTACTGGGAGGTTTCCTTTCTCCTGCTCTACTTATAGGGTGCTGACATCATCGGTGTTTAGCAAAGGGGAGGGGCATCCTGTAGTCTGTTCACCTAGTTTCCAAAAGGGACATTTCCCTCACGCACTAACCCCCCTCAGACAAACACACACACTTGCCATTCACAGGAATCAAACCCCTACCTAGCTATGTTATGACACTTGAGACGGACGCATTAGCAGAGCACGCTATTCGCATTACTGGGAGGTTTCCTTTCTCCTGCTCTACTTATAGGGTGCTGACATCATCGGTGTTTAGCAAAGGGGAGGGGCATCCTGTAGTCTGTTCACCTAGTTTCCTAAAGGGACATTTCCCTCACACACTAACCCCCCTCAGACAAACACACACACTAGCCATTCACAGGAATCAAACCCCTACCTAGCTATGTTATGACACTTGAGACGGACGCATTAGCAGAGCGCGCTATTCGCATCACTGGGAGGTTTCCTTTCTCCTGCTCTACTTATAGGGTGCTGACATCATTGGTGTTTAGCAAAGGGGAGGGGCATCCTGTAGTCTGTTCACCTAGTTTCCAAAAGGGACATTTCCCTCACACACTAACCCCCTCAGACAAACACACACACTTGCCATTCACAGGAATCAAACCCCTACCTAGCTATGTTATGACACTTGAGACAGACGCATTAGCAAAGCGCGCTATTCGCATTACTGGGAGGTTTCCTTTCTCCTGCTCTACTTATAGGGTGCTGACATCATCGGTGTTTAGCAAAGGGGAGGGGCATCCTGTAGTCTGTTCACCTAGTTTCCAAAAGGGACATTTCCAGCACACACTAACCCCCCTCAGACAAACACACACACTTGCCATTCACAGGAATCAAACCCCTACCTAGCTATGTTATGACACTTGAGACGGACGCATTAGCAGAGCGCGCTATTCGCATTAGTGGGAGGTTTCCTTTCTCCTGCTCTACTTATAGGGTGCTGACATCATCGGTGTTTAGAAAGGGAATGTGCATCCTGTAGTGTCTTTTCCTATTTGCCAAAAGGGACATTTCCCTCACACAGACTTACACACACACCAACCTCACACACAGACAGACACACACACAGAGCACTTGCAGGATTTGAACCCCTATCTAACTATGTCATGATACTTGAGACGGACGCATTAGCGGAGTGCGCTATTCAGATTACTAGGAAGTTTTATTTCTCCTGTTGTACTTCTAGGGTGCTGACATCATCTGTGTTTGGAAAGGGGAATGTGCATCCTGTGGGGAAGCAAACACCAAGCACACTATGGCTAAGCTGTCATTCCCTAGGGCAAACAGCCTAGTGTTGACCTCTACACCATTATGTTTAATTGTCAAATGCACATTATTTGTTGCTGATAGACTGTTTGCATATCTTTATTGCCATAGCATTCCCTGTTGGTATGAACAACCTCTGCATCTGTGGAAACTGTTTGCATATGGGAGGGATCCACTATATCACGTATGTCTCTGTAGTCATTTAACTGTGTGCACTGGGCAGACTGCTGTAATTTGGTTGGTTCCTGGCATAACACATAACAATACCAGATATGTGTGTCCCACTGCTAAACCAAGATTTGGACTAAGTGTGTGAGCATGCCCAGTTCAGCCTTCCCATGGCATGTTGTCAAAGTGTGTGAGCATGCCCAGTGTGATTATTCCATATGTTGGACTCTGCAGACCACCACATTTGTGGATGTGTGTGATCTTCACAAACTAAGTGTGTGAGCATGCCCAGTTCAGCCTTCCCATGGCATGTTGTCGAAGTGTGTGAGCATGCCCAGTGTGAGCATTCCATATGTTGGACTCTGCAGCCCACCACATTTGCGGATGTGTGTGAACTTCACAAACTATCACCCGTTCATGGTTGTGGGTTGTGTGTCATGTTGTGAAGTTACTGTACAACTGCTTTGTGTGTGAACACAACAGGATTATACTGTGCCTGCAGTGTTTGCATGGGATACTTTGCATGCAGTCGTCAACATCCTTTCACACTGACCTAACACTGTAGTACTGTATAGTGTACTGGCAGTACTTTGACTGTGGTGGACAGTAACCTGGGCTTTACTGCTATCACTGCTTTACATTTTGATAGTGGGCACAACAGCCTGGTTGGGGCCAGTTGTGTACATCTGACCATGTTGCATTCTGTTCAGATATGCACTACTTACACCAGGCTTGCCCAACATTGTTAGTGTATCCCACAACATAGGTGTACAATTGCAAACACTAGCGATGTGCCCTAGTCCATGGCTAATGCAAGTTGGAGAGTGTGTTTGTCCTTCAACACACATTGTAAGAGTTTGCCATGACATATGTCATGGTTAGTATACTGTGCCTCTGTCTACCTGTGACACGACAGTGATATCCAGGATAGACCTACCAACTGCCGTCCACCCATCAGGATTCCTATTGAGGAAGATTGATAAGTGACTCTATGGGTAGCCTGTGCTGAGGGTTCACTCATGGGTGGGAGTGGCTTCTGTGTTATGGATCACACAGTACAGCCTGTCCTATGTAAGTCAGTGCTGGGGTTCAGGTCTGTCATGTGCATAGCTCACTGCCATTCAGATTGTACTATGTGCAGCATTTTTATTGATGCCAGCAACACAGGCAACACATGGCATGTGTGTAGGCTGATTGATACTCCTGATGAGGTACTGTTGGGGACTTTACAGTTGATGGAGGTGTCTGCTGAGGTACATCCCACAGGGGCTATAGTAGTCGATTGTACCACTGATGCAGGAGGACTGCAGAGCCACAATGACCTCCCTTATGTAGATCTGACAGCCTTCATGATTAGGTGGGTATATGGTATGTTTCTGTAAACACTACAGCACATGTTTGTCCAGTGCAGGATATCTATCACCCTGTGTCCCCAGGTCTCTCATTACATGTTAACTACATAATGGGTTAACACCTATGTGGTAATTGGTGGGCACTTACTGTATATCCACGGGGTTGACTATACACATTTCTGCACTTAGCTTGCTGACATAGCTATGGCACCAGTTGTCTGTTTCTATGTGGCCCTTTTGTGGGATGCATGTGTCAGCTGGTGGATCATATGTGGTGAGCGGTTTGTAGTCCTCTGCAAACATGTTAGGACACAGTCCTTCCATGTTTGCCTGTACCTATGGGACATATATACCAGACGAGGGAGATACCAGGTCCAAGCCTTGTGGGATGCCAGTTATATCTGGTTTGTAGTCTGACATGGCTGAAGCATGTCTGACCATGTCTGTTCTGTCCTTGGTCTGGTTTGCAACCCCTCTACTGACATGTGGGTTTATATTTACACTGGTGAGCCTATCTATACTGAACATGTAGGGTATTGTATAGAAGCCTTTGCAAGGTCCAGATACACTGTGTGGAGCACATTGCCCTCATCAATGACCTTAATGACTGTTTCAATTGAGTCCAACATGGTTAGGGGCAGGATCTGCACTTGAGGAGGCCACACTGGGTTGGGTCCAGTGTCAGTAGGTCCCCAACTTCCATATATCTGTGGTACATGCTGCTCCTTTCCATAGCTGTGCAATCTGGGCTTCTCAGGATTCTGGGGTAGTACTGTTCAGTATCCATTCAGGCAACACCTTTGTTGAGAAGGACCACTGTTGTTGTACACTGCTCTTTGGGTACATATTCTGTGGTACGGCTGACATTGAGCAGTAGTGTGGTTTGGCATTCCATTCATCTTAGACTCCATGTTGCACTACGCCCAGGTCACCATCTCATACCATTGCTGCTGTGTGTTTTGCTTTGGAGATATTGTCTGTTACCTCAGCATCTGCTATGTCAGGGGGCCAGCAGTCTGCTGGGATAGATATTCTACATACGGGGGGTGTGGGGTTTGCACTGCACCTGTCGGGATGTATGTTGGCAATATGTGTGTGTGTTTGTGGTATTTGTGTGATTCAGGGCATATCTGTGAATTCCCAACATGGCTCCTACCATCAGTTGTGTAAGCCTTGGGATTATCCTTCATGTCCTGTACAATTTGTATTTACATAGGTTCATAGGTTCATACTAGGCTATCCACCCTGGGCATTTGTTAGGCTAGCCAGAGTGTGTGTGGCTTTTGAGACCCCTTGCTATCTGGATATTATGGCCATGTATTATTTGCTTAGCTGTGCCTCTGTCTGGACATGACACAGTGAAGACCCCCACTGTAACTCTACAATCATCCATCCACTTGGCAAGATTCCTGTTGAACAGTGTCAGTGAGGGGCTCTGCCTAACATGGGGTGGGATTCTGGTCCAGGGTGTGTGGAGCCTCTGGATTATGTATCTGTCCCACCGGCACATCCTATTTCATTATGTGTTGGGGTTGACATCTCTCACTCTCGCAGCTCCAATGGATATGTGTTGTCTGGGGTGGAGCATGTCCATTACTCCTGTGTTGGGCATGGCCTCCTACAACAGGCATGCAATGCCTCTGTGTGGGCAGTCTGCGAATGGAGTCAGCTGGGATGTCTACAGCCTAGCAGCATATGACATATATGTATGACACTTTATCCTCTTGGTGAGGTACCTTTGCAGTCTTCCTAACTGCTGCAGGTGTCAGGTAAGGTAGATCCCATATGAGGCATTGTACTGGATTATGGGTGTGATTGGGATAAAGTATAGGGCACAGTGACCTCTGTTGCCATAGATGTGACTCCTTTCCTAATACAGTGTCACATGTAGACAGTCTTCCTAGCCACATTGGCAATGTGGGTGTCACATAACAGGTTACTGTTCACTTGTGTCCCTTGGTCCCTGGTTACTCCTTCCATACATAATGGTTTACCACCTATGTGGTATTTCGTGGTACCTTGTTTGGTATTTGGTGGGACATTCATACTGTCCAGTGTCTTCAGGACGGTTGGGGGGGGTTATTGTGTGTGAGAGTGCGGTCTGTAGCATACTACAGACTGCACAGCAGTCTTGCCTACAGTTAGTTGCACGTGGGTGAACTCCACTGCCTTGTGCATTGTCAGTTACCTGGACGATAGGTGTCTGTGCTGCCTATGGTTACTCACCTCCTTTTATGTAGTGTTCCAGGTTTTGGGGCCATGACACATGGTACATGGTATAACCTGGTAGTGCTGGTGTGCTGTCAGGAGCCTTGCAGCAGGTTTCTGTCACTGCACAGACATCGATGTTCTCTATTCTGGGGATGGCCTCGAGCATGCATATTGGGGTGTACACATCTGGCATCAGTCAGCATTTCCCTTATGTTTCTTCCCACTTATGTTTTCTCGGGTGGTGGGTCAGTCTTTTCAGCCTTGCCTACAAAAGGCTGTGTGGAGGTGGCCAAGGCCTTATCCACTATTCAGACGCCCAGGGGTAACGGGTGCAGGCCATCCCAAGGGCAGCTGCATGGCTTGTCAAGCATGACATCCCAAGCTGACAGACATTGATCCCCTTGGAATGACACCAGTAAGTGTGCTACTTGCTATGACTGATCATTCCATGTTTCTACTGTGGCATTATTCTTGGTAAGGGTAGGTTGCTGCAAACGGTGAGTGTCATACCAGCCTGACTACATAATCGGATAGCTCATCTGTGTCTCTTTACATGTAGTCTAGGGCAGTACATCTTGGGTCATTCACACCAGCATGGACTATGACTGCATCATATTTCTATTTGCTTTGGAGTGACCTTCATATTTCTGTTATGTGGCATATTGTGGCGCTCCACAGGCAGCTTACTGTACCCTTTCCTTTGTTCAGTCTGCTGTGCGGGACAGCAGTGTGTCTGACTATGGAGTCACCTATTACAACTGTATCAGGCATGTTGTTTCTCCTTCTGGCCTGTGACTGTTTGGCACACCAGCTTTGTGTGCTATGTGTTGCATGTGCTATGTTTGGAGGCTGTTTCATTGGGTGTCTGCTTTATTGGCCTCTGTTGGTGTGCTGTGTGTGTGATTTCTGCCTCCGGGAATGTATTTCTGTGTTTATGTGTTTGGTTTGCAGTTGTGATAGGTCTATGTGGGTATGTGTTTGTGGTGTGTGTGGTTACCTTCTCCTACTGACTTGTTTTGGGTGTACTGAGTTGGGGAGCTCTGCCTCGGTTTGGATGGATGGTTGCATCTCTCACATATATTTGTATTTCTTGGGTGGAGTTGGTGGTTGTCTGTGTACTTGGGGCAGGTGTAACATTGCCTCAGGATTCACAGATTCCACTTGTTGTGCCTGGCCTTACTGGATTGCATGTGTGGACAGATTATATTGCCATACTACTGATCAGTAATTACGTCATTGTTCATGCTTGCTCTATCATGTAGTAGCTTCCTCTTTCTCTTGCATGTTTTGGTTATGGCTGGTGTCCACCATGCCAGATTTAGGCACTGTGTCTTGTTTTAATTTGGGACTGCATAATCCAAGCATTCCTGGCAGTGTTCATGGAATGGCTGTCTTACAGGTTCTGAGGCGTGGCCCATATTTTGCACCTGCACGGACCTTTCATGGATTCCACATCATTTTGGAGGTGTGCAAATAATGCTTAGCACATGTTTTCCACTGTGATTTCGCGGACAGGGACTGTGGTCAGGATTTGTATATCCAGTGTGATTACTATATGGTCTGGTGTTACCAGTGTGCAATACACTTCTCATCTTGACATCCCGCACTCCATGTTGCTGATTATCACATCCAGTATGCTTGCCCTCTTGTGGGTGTGCTACGTTGTTCCTGGGCCTTTTGGTTTGTGGATTCAATTACCTTTTGTCCTACACTGTTGCAGCTGGTATAATGCTCCCAGTCTATGTGTCTGGGTATTTGCAGTCACCCAAAATAATGTGGTTTGGAGGACTTGATATATTCATGTATTCCAGCATAGGCGATGCAGTTCCTGGTGTTGGGCCAGTACTCTGTAGCAGGCTATACACTGGTGGGCGGTTTTAGCCACTGTTACTTGAGCATGGCTAGTCCATGCTGCTTTTTGTGGTGGTACCAACATGGGGTGTGGTTATCCTTGACAATTCTTGCTGGTCGCCTCCTTTTGTAGCTTGTTCCAAGTGTTGAGGATGTACAGCACAGTATGAGGTGTAACCTGGTAGTGTTAGGGTGCTGTTGTGAGCCTTGCCTCAGTATTCTGTTACAGCACAGTTATCAACATTCTCCATACTGGGTGGGCTTAGTCTGCATGCATCTTGCTGTTTGACCTTATCCCTTATCTGATTCTTATCCCTTCTGGTACCTATGGAGATAGGTTTGTGTTTTGCGCCTTCCTATTCAGGGCACACTGTGCATTACAACAGCCTTTGCCAGTATCCATATGGCCTGCACTGATAGGTGCATGCCAGTCCTGGCAGGTGGTGCATCATGTCATGCTCAGCATGTCATCCCAGACTGGCACACAGTTCGTTCCCTTTTGCCTAACTGCATTACTTCGGTAATTGTTGCACTTCATCATCTCGTTGTCCTGTTGTGGCATGCTGCTTGTTGAGGGTAGGATGTTAGACGGGGTCCTCAGGTGTGCATATGGTACTTGGTGTTACATTACTTGACACACAGCATTCATGCCTCAGGTGGTGCTGCAGGGCTGCCTCTGTCGGATGCACATATTACACTTCCCTGTACATGTTTGTGAGCAGGTTGTGTCACATTAGGCATCCCTGTTACTATATGGTGAGTCGGAGAGGGGTATCATTCCCAAGGTTCCTACTGAGCCAATGTATGTGCTATGCGTTGCCTCTTTGCCAAAGCCAGGGCATACTGGGCACGCCTCCTTCTGCCTACTGGGGCAGGCTCAGGTTGTTCCTCCTCCGAGTCACGCTGTGCCTGTGGTGGCCTTGGCGATGGTGGGGGGCTGTTTGGCCCAGCCCTATGGTGGTCCTGCTGCAGCTGTTTTCGCATGATCATATTATGTAGCATAGCACATACCATGACAATTTGGGTACATGTAGTTGGTGTGTACTGCAAGGCTCCACCAGATGTGTCCAGACACCGGAACCGTGACTTGAGCAGCCCAAACACACGCTCTATTACATTACATGTTTGTGCGTGTACCTCATTATGGCGTTCCTGTTCAGGTGTGTGTGCATTTCTGATGGGTGTCATCAGCCACGGCTCCAGTGCATATCCTGCATCCCCCACTAGGTGTCCGTGTGGGATGTCCCCATTGGCAAATGTCTGGTACAGCTGCGTCAAATGCCAGATGTGGGAATCATGGTAGCTCCCAGGACAGCCGGCACACACATTCATTATTATGCCCTGGGCATCACACACGACCTGGCAGTTGATGGAGGGGAAGCCCTTGCGGTTTATGTAGGCCCTACCCGCCTCCTGCTGGTGCTTGGATGGGTATGTGCGTGCAGTCTCTGCCCCCCAGTACCTCAGGGTACTCCGCTATTTGCTGGAAGAGACGATGTTGCTGGCCAATACCTCACGGGCATTGGGGAAGTATACATGATCACCGACATGTGCTGACATGGCATCCAGGAACTGGTGCAGTACCCTGGAAGCTGATGCCTGTGATATCCCCATCATATCGCCAGTTGGTCTCTGGAAGGTACCTGTTGCTAGTATTCTTAGGCCAACACATACCTTGGTTTCCACTGGGATGGGTTCCCCTCTGTTGGTTCTGTGTGTGAGGCGTGGCCTGCACAGCTCCACTATTTGCTGCAGGAGGTCTCTGTCCACTCTATAGCGCCTACTATCTCCAGCTCATGTAACCCGTGGTAGGTGACCCTGGGCCTGTACACTCTTCTCCGTCTCCTCACTGCGGGTTGCCTAGCACCATCTGCATTGTCACCACCCTCAGCAAGTCGCCTATGTCTCATTATGACAGCTATGGCAGCCCCTAACATTTCTGCTCTGAGTTCAGCTTTTTCAGTTTTCACTTCTGATAACTTAACTCCTGTCTTGCAGTGTCTCTTGAGAGAAACATTCTGCACTGCTGTTTGCAGAGTTTTAAGTGCTGGGCTGGCCTAGTATTCTGCCTGTGTAATTGCCTGCATCTAATTGTTTTCACCTGCTAGCTCCAGCAGTATTCCCTGCTAACTTCCTAGTACATCTGTTGTTTCCTTTTTCCTTTCTGTTTCCTCAGGGTGGAGCCGCAGTGCAAACCAGCAGAAACACGCCACAGTGGCTTACACGCCGTTACACATACTTACACAGTTTTGGATCTGCTTATTCAGTTTTAAACGCTGCACGCCACGCAAACGGGTGTTAAACAGCTCCCAACACGCTCCCACATGCTTAGTCTGCCGCACACGCCAAGACACTGCCTTACACGCTACACTGTCTTACTCGCTTCACGGCGCGCACGCGCACATACGTCCAACAAGAAACTTTGGTGTAGGCAACAGTGTACACCTTCCATTTCTTGGCTTTCTCATGTTTACTTGGGGCACACCTCCTTCCTTGATACCTCTCTGACATCTGTCATGTAACTCTACCTTCCAATGACTTCTATCCCTTTCTGCCATTCCCCCCTGTGATGTCACCTATCTCCTACTCTGTTCCTCCCCCTTCTGTAACTCTTACACTACTCAGACTGTGCTCATTTACTATGTGACAGTGGTATTCAGTATCCTTACCCTAATTTGCATCAGATTGCCTACTAATGCTTAGTTACATCTCTTAGACTTGGCTTCCCCTTGGCAACCACTACACGGTGGCCATGTTGGTTTTCCTATGCTGGTCCCTCCATTGACATTCCATATATTGCATAAAACCTACATTTGTAGGTTTACAACCTTCGTTTTCATGTTTAATGCAGCGCAGCCCGTTTGCGTGGGGCTGCGCTGGTTTACACATCGGCAATTGAAAAAAAATATATATTTTCAAATTTTGCATTGGTTGCATTGCCAATGGCCACATATTTGGCCATTGGCATGCTGCCTATAACATATGCACCCTTTATTTGGGGCTGACATGGCTCCATTGCCGTGTTTGCAGAAACGTACTCAGTTGTCAACTGAGTACATTTCTGCAGCTAACACGACTCTTACACGGGCTGTTCTTGGCTTCCTGGATCGCTAATCAGCCTCATTTGCATGCTATTCGGCTGCAAGTGGGCTGATTAGCTTAGCCACGCCCACTCCGTGTAAGAGCCGTGTTAGACTAACTCTTACACGGACTTTGGGCTGTTCCTGGATCACGAAGGCTACATGGAGTCTTACACTACTCTTAGACTCCGTGTTAGCCTTCGTGAATCCGGCCCATGGACTTTTAGGCTTAGTACTATTTTCTTTTAATAATAGAATTTGGAGTTAGCTAATACTGCTTTCTAAGTATTGGAGTGAAGCTCATTAATAATCTTCTTGATACAATCTTAAACAATTTGAATGATTCTTTAATTCTTGTTGGTGAATTTAATTGCTTATTAAGTGAAAAAGAAACAAGTTATGTTTAACATTTTAAATTTACTTTTATTGCTGAAACACTAAAAAATGGCGGTGTTATTAAAGTTAAAAGATGCATTTCATTATAAAGATATGCATTGTCTTCATTTTCACATTCTTTATATAATTATGATATCTAAACTATAATTTATGTCATTTATTTCTCATTATTTCATCTCTAAATTAAATTGCTTTAAAATTACTTCTTTTATCTTATTAGACTGCAATCCTTTAATGTTAAATCTTTTCACTATTTTCAAAACTCTTCCAATTATAAACAACATCCCATTTTATTTAGTTAACTTGAAAGGCTTTGAAGATTAGTTTAATGATGATGGACATTTTTATAAAGATTAATGACACTGATAATCTAAATAAATTAATTTGGTTAGATTTCTTATAATATATATATATATATATATATATATATATATATATATATATATATATATATATATATATATATATATATATATGTTGCATGGCATAAAATTAAAGCAAAAAATCAGAAGTAGCCTATTAAGGCTAAACTAGACTTAATTAAATCTCTGAAAAAGACTATCAAGAAATTCTTCAACATTAAACATCATCCGCACTAGAAAAAACTTCTGTTTGTCAGCCAAAGGAATGTATTATTTAATTAAAAGGGTCAAAATAGTTTCACGATCAAATCATATTAAAGAGAGATAAGATCATTCAAAATGGTAAAATCATTACAGATATTCAGGCTATTTATCTCAATTTAATAACTATTATGCAGTCGTAAATAACATCAATAAATCTATTGGATTTCATTTTATTAGAAATGCAATAAGTAAACTACAAATTCCTAAATTATTTAAAATTCCAAAAATATCTTACTTAACACCATTTTATTAAATTGTCAAATCAAATAACAGATGTGAAATACAACAAATCTCCTTCTCCTGATGGTGTGATTTCTGAATTATATAACTTATTACGGTATAATTTTCTACATACTATTCTGTAGAAAGTCAAAGTCATCTAATTCCCCCACCTTGGAAATGTTCATTTATCATTTCCATATCTAAAAAAGTTAAGTATTATTTTGCTTATTTGGCCTACAGACAAGTAGCTCTTTTAAATCTTGATAAATTATTTATGTCTAGTCATACAGATAGATTAAAAATGTATTTCCGGGCTTAATTAATGAGGATCAAATGAGTTTCATTCCAAAAGCCAGACAAAGGACAGTATTTAAAATATTATCAACTCTATTAGACCCTACAAACGGTTCAAATAGAGAAACTATTTTAACCAGTCTTAATATTGAAAAAGCATTCAATTCTTTACACTAGACATATTTTTTAAGTTATATATGCCTTTGATTTTCCATCTCAATTTATTAGTTTAATAAAACAGATATACAGATATAGCAAAATGTATGCTAAAATATATTCCATTACATCTGACACATCACAATTAAGAAAGGAACCAAGCAAGGTTGTCCTATTTACTTTATTATACTGTCTATTGATTTAAATATATTCAAATCAATGTATTCATGGAATAAACACTGGTAATGATTAGGCATCTAAGCATATGCTTTTCACTGGTATTATCATGCTAATATTAACACTTTTGCATTCATCTAACACTCTTTCACATGTTATAACAATTTCAAATGCATCATTTACTAATCTTAAGTCTAATTTTCTTGTTTATAAATAGACATTCTGATTTATCTATTCTATCATGTCTTAATTTTGCTCAAGAATCTCAAGATCAGCTATACCTGATGCTTGTTACCTAAGTAGCAGCAGGCATATCCTGTGTGACACAGAAGAATGAAGAACCAGTGGTATACCTAGTATTGTATTAACAACTCAGCAGGAAGGGAAACCACTGGCTCTTGTATGGGAGGTCTTGGGTTCAATCCCCAGACAGGAGTCAGTGGTTTCCTTTCTTAGTGATCCTTTAATACATTAATAGGTTAATCACTGGTTCTGAATTAGATACTAGTGTATTCAGAAAAACATCATCATGGTGGTTTCCTGAGTGGAGCAGAGAAACAACTGCTCTTGAGAGAAACTTGGTACTTAAGTGTCCAGAACCTCCTTATTGTTCCAATTGAAATGACAGCCACATGGAATGTGGGAGGTCCTAGGTTCTATTCCCAGACAAGTGTCAATGGTTTCCTTTCCTTGTGAGTTGTTATTACATACTAGGATGTGGAATGTTGTTAATATGAAATTATAAATTCCATTTTTAAATGTTTAACTTCAGGAGACATGGAGGCAGGACTCAGGAGCAGAGGTAAGCTGTCCAACATTCAATGCTTTAACACTGCATTTTTCAGTGATTGTTATACAAATGTCTTGATACTACAGTAGAGTAGCTGTCAGTCTTTTTTATCAGTGCTGAGTAAAACTGCTAAAACTTGGGATTGATCAGATAGGTATTTGTTAATTTACATATTTTTAACCAAGAGGACTGCAAACTACCAAACATAATAACATTAACCAGCACAATGACGCATCTCTATCTGGCATTCTTGGTTCACTGAAAGCTTCAATAATCTCTATGACTATAGATAACTAAGCTACTTATCCACCAATCAAACAAAGCTAATAGTTAAGCATGTAAACATGGATTATAACAAAAGAGTCACTATTCAGAACAACTCTACTTATGAAAAATTAGCAGGTGTTTGAGGCGGAACTTATTTGTCATGCCCAGGTGGACAGCGGAGTCCCAAACATTCCCATTCTTCAGTGTCTAATCCATCATTAATATCTATCCTCCTGTTCTGTCACCATAGTTACAAAAATTTGAAAAGTTTCCTAATCCACCTGAATTGCAGTGCAGATCATATCTTCTCTGACCATACCTCTCAAATTTTCAGATTTTTAAAGAATGTCTGTCTGATAATTTTCCCTGTACCTGGAATTGTTTTTTGATTTCTAGGTAAACTGTTGGAGATGACATTCAGTCAGTCACACCAGACATTAGAATTTCATACTTCTTACTGTTTAGAAAATGCATGTTGATGTAAAGCCAGTTTTATTAACTTTTTGAATGAATTACAGCAATATTTACAAGCTGTCACTGATTTTTGCCTCAGACCTCCTATTATTTTTAGCCTTGCCCAAAATTATTGAACAAGGAAGTTAAGATGTATCTGCATCAGCTCTGATATATAACACCGAGAATGGAGTATTTGTGGTGTCTCACTACTTAGATACCTTTCTATACAAGACTCTTCTATATTTCTGAAACATAGGTAGTTCAAGCCTTGCCATAGTAGCATTCCACTGTGCAATAATTTGCTCTGCTAATACACAGTAAAATAAGATTGTTATGGTCTGCAGCTGTAAATGAAATACTTGTTGCAGTATGTCTTATGAGGTCATTTGAAGTGCTGAGATGGGAAGATTATAAGACTATAGGCTGTGTAATATTTTATAATTTTTTGTACAAACATTTTCACTACTACAGCATAAAGGAGCAGAAATAAACTAAGCCACAGCGTATTTGTTTAGCGCATTCATATTTGTATTACTTTTGATTTCATAAGAAAAAAAAAATTCTATGCAGCTTGAATACCTACAGGAGAGGTGTAACCTAGAGAAGCAGGATATTCCATAGGTTCATAGGTTCATAGGTAGGTACTAGGCTATCTGCCCTAAGGCATTTATAAGCCTAGCCAGAATGTGTTGGCTTTCACCGCCCCCTTAGATTAGTTCCCTGTGCCTCTGTCCAGCAGAGCCACTGAAGTGATCCCCAGGGTAAACTTTCTGTTTCCCATCCACTCTTTAATGTTTCTCTTGAAGAGTGTTAGTGAGGAGCTCTGCCTAATGTAGATTGGAATCTTGTTCCAGAGCATGGGAAGTCTCTGAGACAGGTATCTATCCCTCCAGCCCATCCTATTTATTGTTGTGGTGAGGTTTAGATCCCTAGGGCATGTGGCTTGAGGGGATAAGCTTTTCTTTAGGTGGAGCATGTCCATCAGTTCTGGATTGGACATGGCCTTGTATGTGAGGCAGAGATCACCTCTGAGTAGGCGGTATGCAACCGAGTACAGCTGGAGTTTCTTCAGTTCAGCTGCATAGGGCATCTGTTTAAGGCCAGTGATCCTCTTGGTGAGACACTTCTGTGGTCTTTCCAGCTGTTGTAGGTGTCTTGTAAGATACATCCTAAATGGGGCGTTGTACTCTATGATGGGTCTGATGAGTGATGAGTAGAAGGGCACAATGACCTCTTTTGATCTGGATGCAAACCCTTTGTGATAAGGTGGGCCATGTAGAAGGATTTTCTAACCACTTTGGCAATGTGATTATCAAAGGAGAAATTACTATCTATTTAGGTCCCCAGATCCCTTATTACGTCTTCCATATTTAGGGGACTACCACCTATGTGGTAGTTTGTGGGTACTTTGTTTTTTCCAAAGGGGATGACTATGCACTTTTTGGCATTTAGCTTGAGACCATAATTTTGGCACCAAGTATCCATCTCAGTGAGACCCTTTTGGAGGATGTCTGTGTCAGCTGGAGTGTCAATTATAGCCCCTAGTTTGCAGTCATCTGTGAACTTGGTCAGCCAAAGTCCTCCTGTGCTTGCCTGTACCTCTGAGAAGTACATGCCGAACAGGACGGGTCCTAGGACTGAGCCCTGGGGAACGCCACTTGTTACCAGTTTAGAGTCAGACATAGCTCCTGCAGCTCTTACCATGTGGGTAAACCCAAATAGCATTTTCTACCACTGAGAACCGGATGCACCAAAACCATCTTTCTCTCAACTCAAATAAATCTAAAATACTACTTTTCCCTCCCTCCAGGGCTTTCACTTATGACAAAAATGCTTTCAAAGTCCTAAGCCAAACCACCACTGCTATAGAAGTGGTCCTTTTTGCAAAACTTCTTGGCATTACCATAGATGAACACCTTAAATTCAATATCCACATACAACAAAACATAAAGAAAACCCACCAAAAGTTAGGTATGCTCTATAGGAATAACCTCTTTCTCTCCAACTCCTCTAGGCATACCTTGGTAACTACCTACCTTCTACCTTCTTTACTATATGAAGCCCCTCTTCTAACTAATCTGTCTTCTTCCAACACCTCAAAACTTGAAACTTTCTATAATAAGATCTCTAAATTTGCAACTAAATGCAAAACCTCTACTCACCACTGCCTTACCCTACAATCACTGAACTGGATAGAACTCTCTAACCACCTAGACTATCTTCAACAAACCACCACTCACAAATTAATATTCTACCCAGATAAATGCCCAGCCTTATCAAACATCCTTCCCCCATACATCCCAAACAGATCTCTCAGATCTAAACAACAAAATGTAATTTCTATCCACAAACCCAAACGTCCTGCTGGCCAGCTTCTACTCTCTTTCTCTCTAGGCAAAAAATGGAACTCTCTCCCTCCTTCACTTAGGACTATACCAAACTCAGAAACCTTCAAGACCCAACTTTTCTCATACCTGTCATCCAAACGGAAATGTTCCTGCTTACACCCTACCTAAATTTAAGGGAATTCCCCAATGAGCTCTTCATACTCCTTGCTCCACTCTTCCCTCAAACTAATATTTCTATTCTCCTAAAATAGACTTAAGCTGACAGTCACTGATTAAGCAATTCTCTGACCTGACTCCACATATGTAAATATTGTAAATATCACAGTATTTCTATTGTCTGCACAGCAAGTTTTTACCTTACTTAATTAAAACATCTGCATGCAAACTGCCCCCCCTTCTAATGTAAAAACACAAGAAACCTCAGATCTTTATTTTACAGACAGTTGATCATGCTGCGCTGAATGGAAATACCTGTAAACTGTGTTCTCTATTATCCGTTAACTGTGTTTTATGATGTACATTTTATGCATTTGCATTTCCTTACTGTATGAATTTTATACATGTAATTTACCTTTAACATTATGTAACCATTATTGTATTGCTTATGGAGCTTTTCTCCCCGGGCCTCCACTGAAAATGGGCACGTTCTGGTCCAGTGGACTTCTCCGGTAATCAAACTGAAAATAAATAAATAAATAAATATAACCTTGGTTACTGTCTCAAAGAAGTCCACCAGGTTTAGGAGGCATGATCTGCGCTTAACAAAGCCGAACTGGGTAGGGTCCAGTGTTTGGAGGTTCCCAATGTCTCTGTTAATGAGTTCCATGATGATGCACTCCATATCCTTGCAGACCAAGCTAGTCAGGCTTATAGGCGATGGTTCCTGGGGTCTGTTGTGGCTCCACCTTTGTGGAGTGGAATACCAATTGCTGTGTGCCACTCTGTGTGTATGTAACCACACTCAGTAGCCATTATCACATGGACTATGATTTCAGCAGACATATTTTTGTCTGAGGGCTCTCTACTTAGTGTCTCACATATTATTATATTATTTTTTTCTGATAGCTAACATTGGGTCCACTATGACTTCTCCCTGTATACTCTTAATGTTTCCTTCTTCAAGATTTTGGAACAGATGTCATTACCCTACTATACATGTTTTAACAAAATAATATGAAATATTTCTCTTGGACATAAGATAAGTACTATCAGAGACACACTGTTGCATGCTAAATGTTTGTAATTATTGTTGTGAAATACAACAGGAGGGACTTATTATCATCCCAGGATAACCAGAAAATGCTGTACAGCTCTCACTGTGGGTATTCTGCTGTTATTTCCATTACTATCATCTAACATACTTGTGTTATACATGCTGTTATTTGCAATTCTAACTCCAAGTAGTTTGCAGGCTGTCAATGAGAATATTTCACAACCACGTCTATCATCTGAAATGTTTTTTATTATAACATGCTTGATTGCAGAAAAGGCACATTCTTTTTTAAATTGTTTCAAAATTTGTTTACAGTATAAGAGAAATCTGTTTCTTATTGCAGGTGGTTCAAAGAAATTGACTGGCAAAAACTTGCTGTGGGACAGATTGTTGCTCCAACTCAGAAGCTAATCAAAAAGGTATGTGTGCTACCATAAAACAGTTGATGACAAATTAGAAAACAAAATGAATGATTATGGCACAACCCATCATTTCTGCAACTCATCAAATTGATGAATTTAAAACTCTGTGTTACTACCATTTCCCCTAAGCTGTGTGGAAAGTTTGAGAAGGCTGGGGAACAGTCTGGCCACTACATCCGGGCAGTTACACATTTATACTCATCACTTTAATGAGTTATAGCCACAATGAGTTGAGGCTCAGTAATTCATTAGGAAACCATAAATTATCTTGGATTTCCTTTGGCCATTGACTTCAAAATGACAGTTGTAGACTCACAGGTGATTGTTTGAATGTGAAGCTTGAAATATGTCGACTTTGTAGAAGATTAACTGACTTAACCCAGTGTATGTATTTTTTATTGTCCATAATATCATTGAGTGATTTCTTTAAACAATGCACAGAAAAGAGCACTGTTTAACCAAGAATGGTAGCTTGTTCCACCACTTAGATAGAAATGTACCTTGAAGGATTTTAAGATGACTGCCATCCTATAGGCACTGTAACTGCCTAGCTCCTGGAGGAGATCTCTTAAAAATCAACTAATCGGGTATAGACCTTAGTTATTTATAAGAAATATTGCATTACTTCAATTACTCTAAACCTCTTATAACACTCCATCACAGGAAAAAGCAGTTCTACTTCGAAAAAAAAGAGGATTATTCAGGATTCGGCCTATAATACCTTTTTCTAATACTAAGCACATGGCAAGGACTCCTATCCACTCTGATGTAAAAGGAAAGAGAAAATTCTAAAAATTCTTAATGATTCTGAAAATATGGACATTCTAACTACTAAAACTAAATTCTCACCTGTGACATTGTCTGAAAAAGAAATCTTATCTAAAAGACCTAGAACTGGGAAGCAGCTGGACCTGGGTAAACCAGCAAGCAAAACTAAAGCAGAACAAAATACAAACTGGATGACTTAAAACTGGCTCTGCAACCAATACAAACAGCCATACAAAACTTATCTGATCAACTAAAACAATTGGTGACTCCATAAATCAAATTGTTACAAGAATGGAAAAAAAAACTGAAGCAAGAGTTCTGGTAAATGAAATCAAACTGGATCATCTACAAAAAAGAATCAGAATATAACTCAAAAACTATACATGAACTACAGCAACAGTTAATTGATGTTGAAGCAAGGTCCAGAAGGAATAATACTATAATAAGACAAATTCCTGAACAGATAGAACAATCTAATATTTTAACTACTGTTCACCAGATCTTTGCAATACTTCTTGAAAATCCATCTGAGGTCAAACAAATAATTATAGAAAGAGCACATAGAGTAATCTGTTTCTCACAATCTACTGATAAACCCAGACAGGTGTATGTCAAGCTTCTAAACTAGCAGGATATCTCTAAAATACTTTCCTCAGCCAAAAAGAAAAAATCCATTAACTGGAATGACAATGCAATATACCTCTCTCAAGATCTCCCTTTGCCAATTAGGCAGGAAAGACAAAAGTTATCACCCTTCTGTGCTTACTTGATCCAACAGAAAATAAAGTTTCAAATGCATTACCCAAGCACTCTATCCTTCCAGTACATCAATTTAAAAATTACTGTTTAGTCAAGGAAGCAAGGATTGCCTTTTCAAATGCCTTTAAGGAGCTGACCACTGAAGAAACTGCTAAAAGATGAAAATGGATTAATCCTACATTGAATACACACCTCATTTCTTCTGATCCCATTGTGCAGGCCTGTGAGTGAAGCATAACATGATTCCAGCTACAGAGATACTTTCTTTATCCATATATGGGTCCTAAAGCTGTTTAAAATTGAGTTTCCACATGAAACCAACAAGTTACACTGAGTTCCATGCTGTATTACCACCCCTTCACTGTTCTGGCATTATTATGATGATTTAACTTCCTGGTTCTCTTTTCCTTACTTTCTTAAAGGGGAAATACCTTTTTTAATGCAGTTTAAAGTTGCCTTTTACATCATTCTGTTCATGGAGTTTGAGATTGGTCTGAAAAAATGATATTCTTGTTGTTTTACAGTTATTCAGGTGACTTTTCATTTTCAAAATGGCTGGACAAATTAGATATACTTATATTTTCTAATGATGGAAAAGTGCTTTAGGCTTTAGAGTATAAATGGCTTTAACTGGAGAAAGCATTCATTTTTTACTTTCAGTATAAAATTTAATCTTAAGTATGCACTGCTTATATTGCAAGAAAGAAAAAGGTAAATTGCCTTACTTAATAAGTTCAAGTGTAATGAATATGGTGATTAAATACAATGTACAGCTCAAAATAATTTTTGTTGCAAAACGAGTCATAACTGCATGTTTTATTAAAACAGACAGTCATTAATACATAAAAGAGAAAATAGATGCTATAACAGAATTTAGTTTGTGTTGGTACAGCTTTCTATTAAAGAGGATTATACTTTATTATGATACTCTCATAATGTTTGAGTAACCCTGCAGAGTGGGAGTCTATACAAATTATATAATGAGAATGGACTAGATTACCATTTTAAGCTAAAGTCTGCTGCATTCTCCAAACTATGTATACTGTTATCTGAATACAGTTAAAGTACAAGCCCTTTCTCTACTTATGTTGGTTAAATAAGATCACTTACTAAGTCTGAAAGCAATCCTTCTATGTCTTACAGTTTTTCATGACAATTAAGTTGTTATTATAAGTACAGGTTTCTACGGGTTAGTTTACTAATTGTTGCTTATGTGCAATACATTTCTATGAATTTTCTTGGATTGTAAAGTGTATATCTAACCTATGAGGATTGTTCTCTGCAAGTTTTAGAGTATGACATGTGGGGAACTAAGATGGTTAACATCCTATTGCCGCCTGTTCTGGTGAATTTCCTTTCCTTCTCAGAATGGCAAGACACAATAGCTATATCAATATCATTATAGGCATATGCTCTGGTTTTCTAGATTCCTTATATGTTAGTGAAGTCTTGGACATTTTTTGATCTGTAACTGCTTTTAAGAAGCAACTGGTTACTATGGCAAAGAGTTTGGAGCTTATCGTGGACAAATGCTACCCTAATTGCTGATACTGTTAACTTTTGGAAACAGTTTCCATCATTGTTTCCATACTCTTATTTCTGATGTTGTTTCCAGATTGTCTCTTTGCTGTTACCTCTGTTTTGCTTTTTCTGTGTTTATTAATGTATCCATACACAGCTCGATTGTGCTCTTCAGCTGACCAGTCCTTTTTTACCAACAAATGTAAGGAAATGGAAGCCCAATGTAACATATTTTAGTAAGGCTACATTGGCCAGTTGTAAAGTTTTTTCACAGCCCTGTATCACTGCTTAATTTTTACTTTTTGACATAAACCATGTATAACTGATATAGAGTATAGTGCTCTCTATCTTTTTCTCTTGTGCTTGCCTCTGATGACAGCTTGTTCATCAATATTCTTATCTGATTGGTTTTAGTTCTTGAAATGGGGATTCTTTTTGTGGGGAGTAGATCAGAGTTGCCTGCACTAGAGATAACATACTATTTCCTTTGTTTAAATCCTTAACTTACTATTATTTTGAAATGTCTCTAATTTTTAAACAAGGGGCAAGTAAAGAATATAATGTGTTGTAGTTTAATTGTATGTCATTTTTATGTACTAATAGTGTGCAGTGCCAGTGGCTATAGGTTTTTTAAGTGAAGGGGTATACTTTGCGAATTACTTTTAATCCCATAATGACTTGTCTACTATTAGGCCTAACTTGTAAAATTGGAAACACTATGTATGCATTAATTATTAATAAGGACTCCTCCTGCTTTACATTGTGGTCTTTCAATTGTTAATTTCCATCCTTGCTTGCTCTCTTGTTTTCAAATCTATGCACCTAAGACATCATCTATCTTCCTCTATATTTCAGCCCTATATCATTTGCATCTTTAATAACCTCCTGCCAGGAGCTAGGATTGTAGTGGTAGGTGTTTGAGGGAAGATATGTTATCCTTATCTTTGCCAAGCACTGTTTTTATTATATGATTTTCTGATTTAAATTTAAGTTATATCAGAGACAATATAGTTATATGCACTATTTTCTCATGCCTGTCTCTGCTTATTACACTGGTTAACTCTTCCTGGCTGGGTAGTTATGTGAATAGGCATAGAGTTTGTGTAGGAAGAGGTGACTGCTTTTTTCCCTTAAGCCCAGATAATTATCGTCCTCTGTTTCAACCAAAGTTGGTACAATTAAGCTTCCACCCCTTGGTGGAATGAAAATTAAATGTGTGAGTTATTGACTCATGCAACACAAAGGTGCTACAATCAAATAAAAAGAGAAAATTCTTTTTTCATCTAGCCTTTAATTCTAAAGCAGAAATAATATTACTACAAGAAACCCATATGCTCCCAGACCAATGGAAGCAAGACATGGGGAAAAATGGATAAAACTAATTATTGCTTCTGGCAGTAAAACTAATAGTGTTGGAGTAGCAATTATTATTAAAAAAAACTTTTCAAGGAAACATCCTTCACCATGATACAGACCTGGAAGGAAGATGGAGTTATCTATCAATTAGTTGCCCATTCCTAGACAAACCAGTACTGCTCTTAAATATTTATGCCCCATGCTCTGGGCAACAACATTTTTTATGTCACTATATAGGATACTGTTCCTATTCCCAAACTCCTATTACATTATAGGTGGGGGCTGTCATACTGTTCAAGATCCCTTATCCAACAGAAAAAAAACATAACTAGTACGTATAATGTATATGCTACCTCAACAATTTCAGAATTAAAAAAACTACTTTATTTGACCCATACACTTTCCAGCTTATAAGCTCACCTAGAAATATATATGTTACTCCCATTGTCATAAAGCCTGGTCCAGGTTGGATTTCTTCATAATAGCACAGTTCTTTCTTAATTTTAATATTACCTTTCATACTGAGCCTAAGATTTGTTCTGACCACTCAAGAATCACCCTCTTTTTGGATTGGCTCAAAAATATTATAAGGGGGACAAGGGGATATAATTGGACACTAAACTCAAATCTCCTATATAAAGGCAAAATTGTTAAAGATATTGAGCTCATTTTAGATGACCTTCTAGCCATATACATGTATACTGCTTCCCAAATCCCTTTTGATATTCAATGGGTCTCCACATAAGCAATGATCAGAAGTTGTTTTTATTAAAAAAGCCACTTACTACAAGAAATTATACAGTGCTAAAGAAACCTCAATAAAAAATGAAATTTCTTAACTGGAAGCTAATCTGCAGTCTACATGCAATCAAGAAACTGAAAAAAACAATTAATACTCCTTCAGAAAAAATATATTTACTTCACGTAGTACAAACATTAGCAAATTATGCAGGGTGGTCCCAAATGCCTTCCAAATTATTGACTAGGATGACTAATCAAAGACTTCCTTCTACTATAATAACCAGGTTAGAATACCAAGGCTGTATTATTTCTAAAATGAAAAAAGAAAGTGCCCTAAGCTATACTTGTTGAAGCATTCCCAGACCATACTTTTAAATTTAGGGCTATTGACTATGTGAATTCAAATGGAAGAGGTAGTCCCGATTTATTACTGTTGGAGAAACTTGAATTGAGGTGGCAGCTTCGTACAGATGCCTGCCATTGTCCAGGATTAAATGAAGTATATTCTATCCTGTGTATTCTTAAATTGAAAAACCTAGAGAGGTAGGCTCATGAAAGGTGGAAGTGTGTCCATATCCTCTGGTTGTAAGGTTCTGTTATGCGTATAGAATGTGTTAGGATAAATTATCTTAATATTTTAATATTTTTTAAAAAAAATTTTAGAACAAAGTTAATAAAAATATAAATAGAATAAGGAAGTATGTTAATTATGAATTTTAGGCTAAATATTTTAATATGAGGATATTTAAGGTATTAGTTGTAAATTATTGAAATAAATGCACAGTCAACAATATGTGGATGTTATAGTGAAGGGTGTTTTTAAATGGAGGTGTGTGTTCAGTGTCACATGATTGATGATTTTTTATTTAAACTTTGCATTTGCAGATGTTTGTTATTTGAAGAAGTCTCCCTATAAGGAGAGATAAAAAGCTCTTAATAAAATGGACCTTATATTTCATTTGTGGGTGACTAGTGGAGTGATTTTCTTGCTTTCTTATCCAGTTTAGCCAGGTTTCTGTTATAAGGGCTATATCTAGAGTATATAGAGCAAGAATGGAATGCATTTCTTGAATTTTGTTCATGATGCTCCTTAAATTTATATTAAGTAGTAGTAAGTCTGGGCCTTTCTCGGGATAGTTAATAGTTGCTGGGTTGGGATGGGGTGTGAAGATCTAGATGGGTTGGATTTCTTTGGGTGCCAGGGTTGGGGTGAATGTCCCCACTAAGTACAAGCTGTGATGCAATGTGAACTATAAATTTTAAGTATTTTGATATAAATGTATCATCTGTGTAACATTAGGATAAGATTGTTGTGTGAATAAGGTAAATGGTGCATGGTTTATATTTTTGGGATTATGGAGAGTTAGTGCTATTATTAAATCTGTACGTTTTGATTGTAATGGGTCTGGAAAGGGGGGTAGTATATGTAGATTGTGCTTTAATTTCTGTATGTTAAGAGGTTATGTGAGCTGTAACAGATAGAACGAGCAGGTTTGATGAGTAGAAAGTTATCATATTGCTTACTACTAATGTTTCTGATCTAAGTTAAAGTAATAATGTATGGTTGGGTAGGAATAATTGTTAGTTGTAACTGAGTTTTGATATGTGGAGAATTTAAAACTATTATTTTGATCGGTTATGACTTATTACACTAAAAGATGTAAAGTAGCATGTAGTTAAGTAAGTGGAGTATGATATATGGGACTTAATATGATACAGTTTAATTGGATAATTGGAATGATATACATTTGGATTTTTCTTAGTTGTGATTGGATTGCTTTAATTAGGGGAGTGGCTATTTGGAAATAAGTTTAGGCATAGCAGGGCAGGGTGGGAAATGGGGTAGGGTATTGGGAGCTGAGATAGCCCAAGTGAAACAAGGGTGAATGGAGTGGGTAGAGCCAGTCATGCTTGCAACCAGAAGAAAACAATCAAAAAATGTTCTCAGTTGGAGGTAGGTAAGAAGTTAAATGAACTGTAGTTCCTTGGTAATTTTTATTTTAAAGCAAGTAGTCCTTATTTATTTGTAAACAACATTCTGGGAAAATCATATGGACTGCAATAATCACAAAACAGCTACAGAGTAATTTTTGTTAGTATTATACATAGCAATAGCTATAAAGAAAAAAAATTACAGCTATATGTAATTAAGCTTACTATTTTACCCAACAGCAAGTAAGGGAGAGTCAAATGCACACAGAGCCTATTTATCAGATTTTGGGGGGAGGGCTAGATAAAATAGAAACTGCTTGATATTGTCCTTAGTGGTGTGTTCTCCAAATATCTAATAACAAGCCAGTTAATTAATCAGAGTCCCCACTGTGACCTACATTGATTTCTTTTTTAACAAATGTTAAATACAATAAAATAAAATACATTTTGGATGCTGTTTGTTTTTTCCAGCACTTTGCAGTTCCTGGTCACATGAGTGAGTTCACCGAGTGGAAATTACAGCTGCAATACTGGGTATTTTCAGGGATAGTTACTAGAGGTAGCATACTGTAAAGAAAAAGTATAGCATGAATATGTTTGCTGATATTTACACTAGTAAAGCTCTATTTAAACAAAGAACCTCTCCTCACTTACTCTAAGCAACTCCTGTGGCAGCTATGGCATTTTATATTATACTTATGTAAACTCTAATGCTATTTAAGTAAAAGGAACAACCAAGATTTGCAGTAAAATAGATATACATACAGATAATATTAGGAAACGTAATACTTTATGCAATTCCTATGGCAGCTATGGTACAATAATGTATACTTATGGATATGCTGTTAGTATTATATAAAAAGTAAAATCAAAGAGAAAAAACTTACAGAAAAATAAAGAAAATTTAAAACATATAGAATCAATTAAAAATGATAACTCAGTCCTGTAGGATGCTAATAGCATTCTGGTTTGCTTAGAATACTCTTGTGACCACCACTATAGTAATTAAATAAGTAAAACCAAGTTAAGTTTCTTAAAGGGGCATACACATTTTAAATGTAAAACCTTGCCTTAAGAGTAATTACTAAAACTGCTACATAGTTGTTTTAGTAGTATAGTGAGTTATAACATCAGCATTTCAGAAAGACCTGTTAATAAGCATGATAACAGCTGGTATAGAGTCAATATACACAGTTATGTATCATTAGCCCTTATGTCAACAAAAATGTCAAATATGAAAGAACAACAGATGCTAAATGCTATTAATTTTCTAAATCCTGCATTTAAGTAGCATGAAACTAAACCAGGAATACAATACTTTCTTAAATTTCTTCAGATCATTAGCACATCTTACATATAGGGGAAAGGAATTCCATAACCTCCCAGCTCTGTGATGGAAAAATGAACATTTTAACAAAGAGTTAACAGTAGGTAACCTAAAAGCTAAGGTTATTTCTGGTGTAGGCATTGTGTTTAATAAATTAAGTGCCCAAACTAGCAAACATAGCTTTGTCACATAGGCATTTTTAAGTGTAATTTAATTACCTGTTAATAATCTATACCATAAAAAATAGAGAGAAAGATATTCCAGTCTTCTGCTATATGGCATCTGTCTGAGCCTCTTTACCCATCTGGTAAAGGTTTTCTGGATATGTTCAAGTGCTTTCAAATGTGAAATACCAAGCATATAAAAGGAATTGCAGTATTCAATTATTTGGCAAATACTAGAAGTGTATAGTTTAATCAAGACTTTCAAATGATTTTTCTGCTATGAGTTCTTTCAAAATAAGGTAGATTTAATTAAATTGATTGCATTTAATGAACCTGTACAGCTACAGTAATGATGTCTCACCTTCCTTGCTCCTTGCTGAAGCAGCAAGTATTTTTCATATGCTGAACAAGGTAAAACCATATCAACATTCATACTTTGTTTATTCAATGATAGGCACCCTGTCAATTCATTCCACTTGTCACAGACTACATACTTTTAACTATGCCATCCAAAACATTATTGCACCTCAAACCTCCCAACTCCTTCTTTGCTTCTGTTTTCCTCCCTTGTTCTCCCAATCCCTCCTTCTAACAAAATCATATAATTTCCTACTGGTACATTTAATATGTGCATCAAACTTCAGAGAAGAAGCCACTAGAATATCTATGTCCATAGCCGCATTAGTAAATTGACAATATTGACTATCCAGGGCATATAGGTAAAAACAATTACTAGCCCCAAAATGCATAACCATGCTTTTAAAATTCATACCTTTATGATAATACCCATTTTATTAGGCTATCCAGTTATGCTGGCAATTTTAACATCATCAGGAAATTTGCTGAGCTAAACTTTCAGTAGAATTGAACAATCAGATATTAAAAAGCCAAAGAGTATGGGAATCTATACTGATCCCTGAGGAGTACCCTTGCCTACAGACGTTTAATTTTGACCAGCAGTTTCCAATTCTTACCCTGCATTTTCTGTACAGCAAGCAGCTTGCCACCCATCTGGCCATGTAAGAATTCATATTAACATTTTCCATTATGTTGATTAAAAACCCATGAGGGACAGAGCCAGAAGCTTTAGTGAAGGCTAAGTAGAGGGCATTAACAGTCAGACCTTGGTAATGAGACTTTATAACATTTTCATAAAAGTTTGTCAAGGTTCAAAAGCAAGAATGCCCAGCTAAGAACCATGCTAATTTATGTCAGAGCTAAAATCAAACATATTTTTTGAAAAAATAGCACATGTCCTGCTCAAAGGATTTTGCCATGATGCAAGTAAAGCTAATTGGTCTATAGTTGTTGATAGACATAGTAGTTTGGCAATTCTGAATATGAATTGCAATTGCATCCTTCCATATAAGAAGCACATAACCTTCTTCTAATTATCTTTGAAACAGATCAGTGAAACATGATGCAAAATGTCAACAATTCTTTTCAGAAAGTATTCATTTAAGCCATCTGGCCCAGCTGCAGAATTTGTTGTAATACTGGATATGCCATTTTTATATTGTCAGACTGTACTATTGGGCAAATTCCTTGAATAGCTATAAATGGAGATCTTATATTAAGATTATTGGCATGCAATCCATTAAAAAGAGCCATCCACAAAAATGGTTATTAATAGCTCTTATGAAAACCCCAGATAATTCATCCATTCCAAGGAAAACCTGATATTTAGCAATCAATTTACTTTCATATTCAGACTTTATAAATAAGCTTGGATTAAGATTTTTAAATTTACTGTAACTTAATTTATTAGCCACACTCAAGAGTGTAATGCCATTTTCCTGGCTGATTGATAGGTATGCTTTTGCTGAGAGGTGTTGAAACTGTGGTAAGAAATGTATGAAGCTATAAAACTATAAGATGTAATTTAAGTATTTCTGTTTGTAGAGTAGCATGGTTTAGTAATTGGCATTCATTGTGATTGTAAATGGGAACCTGGGATTGATTAGGTAGAGCAATGGTTTAAATATATACTTGTGACTGTGATACCCCCATTTTGTTGTGACATGTGTTTCTCTCTCTCTCTCTCACCTGAGTGCTGCTGACATTCTGGCTGTCTCCCCTGCTACTCCCTGACCTCACCTGAGTACCCCAGTTACTCATTTCTGGATGATCCTGGATATGACTTTTCATTAGATAATCCATCCAAATTCTTAGAAGGTATATCTTATAAGTTAAAAAGTCATACATGTCTGGTAAATGAAGAATCAGGAATCAGTTGCTGAAGCTGGACACATGGAAGTAGTTATCATGCTACAAATGGCTGGTCATAGTTACAAATAAGGAAAGGCCCCATGTAGTGACATCAAGACATTCTGTCCCTCTTTCCTAATTTGATGGCAAGTGACGTGCATGCTTTCCACCAGAGGTCACACAGGCAGTCAATTTTCCCACACCCTTTTACGAAGACCAGAGAAGCCAGCCATTACCACCAGAGGTCACACAGGCAGTCAATTTTCCCACACCCTTTTACGAAGACAAGAGAAGCCAGCCATTACTTACTTCATCTCCTCCTTTCCCCCAGCTGACCCTCCAAGTGGCTCAGACCTCTGCTTGATTATGTACATCCTTCAGTACAATATGGAAATGCAGTTAAAATATATTTCCTCTTTTTAATACTCCGTAGTGAGTCTCACTGTCCAGTATTAGTTACATTTTTACAGAATTATGCTTTATTTCTCATTTGATTCACAGCCCCACACATGCTAATATATTTTGTTTAGTCCCACTTGCATTTCTTCTGCTTTCTTAGTCCTTACACTCCTCATCAAGACAGGGGCTTTCCTTAAAGTATAAGTTTGGTATAATTGTTATTTTCTGAAAACTACCTTTTAATTGCTCAAAGTTAGTTAACTTTATGTCCCACAGTTTCCATTCTGCATGAAGTAAATACTGCAAAAGTCATAAAGCAATTCAGAAAAATGCCTGTGTTGCTAATATATGTTTTAAACAGAGAAAATGCTATTTTTATTAGCTGGATGCTGGCATGGTGTAAAATAAGACAATCATCTGTGAAAAAAGCTAAAAAAAACTAAAGAGACCAACCTACATTCCACATATGGTAGGATTAGCACTCATCATCCCTTGTTTATATAACAAATTTCAAGGCTGCTGTGCCTTGGTATTAACTGAAAACATCAAAAAAAAAAAAAAAAAACCACAATGTCAGCCTCATTTAATTCAAGACTTTTACTCTATGAATGGTGTAATAGTTATTTGGTGGATGGTATTTTTTCACTCTGTATCCATAAAACAAATATCACTCTTCTAAAGCAGAACAACACAATACTTAGACACAGAACATAACATAATTAATGCATAATCATTTTAAGACACTATCTTAATTTTCACTAAGTACTAGAATTCAATTTTATTTATTAGGATCCATGCATCCTAAGTTTTCAGTACAACTCAATAGGTAACTGTTGAGAAAATGAGCACATTTGCAAAACACTGGAGTAGTTTAACAGTTATTGCAAAAATTCTCTTAATTATAAACAAGAATTTATGTTTTTTCATTTTCTACAGGGTGAACCATATGCCAATTTTGATTGCTTTCCACCCAACAAGTCATCTGCGGAAAAGGAGTCTTCTGGATGGGATAATGATTTTTGAGACAGCTGATCCTGAAGAAAGCACAACATCGAGATTGAATGCTACAAAACATAGCATCAAAATATTGGAACTGTTTTTTTTTTTCAATTTAGGAAATGTTTGCTGTGGAGGCACAGTACTTTTTCACTTGCAAGACACTAGTAGGTATCGCATTAACACATCTGGATGTGTTATATATCAATTATTAGACTTCCATATTATTTTTGAAATAAGATAGTGTCATTACCTAACACTGTTGATCAGTGTGTTGCTGGTATGAGCTCCTACTGGTTATTTGTAAGCTACCAAATCAATGTGGAATGTAATAAACAAGTTGAGATGAATACAGACACTGTCAAGTGCTCTTAAATGACTTTTACATGTGCACATGCCTATGAGTTTGTGTGCATCCATGTTTGCGTATGT